>NC_133755.1:128457703-128757703 GCF_036562045.2 Rhinolophus sinicus
CCGGACAAGGGACACTCCTGGAGCACCCCAGAGCAACTGACCAGGGAGACTATACCACTTGGCCACATGACCCCTACTACATATGGTGACCTGGCCAAGATTGGGAGACATAACTGACCTAACTAAAACATAGAAACAACACAGGGAGGCAGCCAAAATGGGAAACAAAGAAATGCATCACAAATGAAACAACAGGAGAAAAATCCACAAAAAGAACTAAACAAAATGAAGGCAACCAACCTACCACAGACCGAGTTCAAAACACTGGTTATAACGATGTTCAAGGAACTTAGTGAGAACTTGAACAAAGCGACCATAAAAAAGGACATAGAATATGTATGTGTATACACATACATATTCTATATATTCTAGAAGTAAATATATATATATATATATATATATATATATATATATATATATATATATATATATATTCTAGAACTAAAAGTCAGAAGTGAAAAACTACAATAATTGAATGAAGAATGCACTAGAAGGAATCACCAGCAGACTAGAAGAAGCGGAGGATTGCATAAATGATTTGGAAGACAAGGTAGCAGAAAACACCCTTTGGAACATCAAAAAGAATTAAGAATCCCCCCAAAATGAGGATAGTTTAAGAGACCTCCAGGACAACATCAAGCATAACAACATTCACATTATAAGGGTACAAGAAGGACAAGAGAGAGAGCAAGGGATAGAGGACCTATTTGAAGAAATAGAAATAATGACTGAAAACTTTCCTAACATGGTGAAGGAAATAGGCATAGAAGCTCAGGAAATGCAGAAAATCCCAAACAAGATTAACCCAAACAGACTCACACCAAGACATACATTATAATTAAGATGGCAAAGGTTAAAAACAGAGAGAATCCTAAAAGCAGCAAGAGAAAGGAAACTAGTAACTTGTAAGGGAGCTCTCATAAGATTGTCAGCTGAGTTCTCAACAGAAACTTTGCAGGCCAGAAGGGGTTGGCACAAAATATTCAACGTGATGAAAAGTTAGGGCCTACAACCAAGAGTACTCTACCCAGTAAGGCTATCATTTAAAATTGAAGGACAAAGAGCTTCCCAGGCAAGAAAAAGCTAAAGGACTTAATCACCACCAAAACAGTATTATAAGGAATGTTAGAGGGGATTATTTAAGATAGGAAAAAGTAAAATCATAATTATGAATAAAATGGCAATAGCTACGTATCTATCAACAATTACTTTCAATGTAAATAGATTAAATGTTCCAGTCAGAAGACATAGGGGGGCTGAATGGATAAGAAAACAAAACCCTTACATATGCTGCCTACAAGAGACTCATTTCAGATCGAAACACACACACAGATAGAAAGTAAAAGGATGAAAGAAGATATTTCATGACAATTGAAGTGAAAACAACAAAAAAACCTGGGATAGTAATACTTATACCATACAAAATAGACTTTAAAACAAAGGCTATAAGAAGAGACAATGAAGGACCCAGTAATCCCACTTCAGGGTATTTATCTGAAGAAACCCAAAATGCTACTTGGAGGAGACACATGCATCCATATATTCATTGCAACATTGTTTACAATGGAAAAGATGTGGAAGCAGCCTGGGTGTTTATTGATGGAAGAATGGATAAAGAGGAGGTGATACATACATACAATGGAATATTGCTCAGCCATGGAGGGAAATGGGTTTTCGCCATCTGCGACAGCATGGATGGATCTGGAGGGTGTTACGAGTGGAGTATATCAGACAGAGAAAAACAGATGCAATGTCATTTCACTTATGTGTAGAATCTAAGAACAAAATTAACAAATGAAACAGAAACAAACGCAGATACAGAAAACATTTTGATGGTTGTCAGATGGGAGGGGGTTGGGGTATGGGTGTAGGATGGGAAAGGGATTAAGCAGAACAAATTGGTGGTTACAAAGTAGATATGGGGATGTAGGGTGTAACATAAGTTATATGGTCAACAATATTGTAATAACTATGTATGGTGTCAGATGGGTACTAGATTTGTTGGGGTGATAGATGAGAGAGGGTTGCGGGACTGCGTAAAAAAGGTGAAAGGATTAAGAAGTACAAATTGGTAGTTACAAAATAGTCATGGGGATGTAAAGTAAAGCATAGGAAATATAGTCAATGATATGGTAATATCTATGTATAGTGCCGGGTGAGTACAGGACTAGTCAGGGGGATCACTTCTTAAATTACATAAATGTCTAATCACTATGCTATACAATTGAAATTAATATAACTTCGAATATCAAAAAAAATGAAAGAAAAACATTTAGCAAAGTAATTTACAAACAGTAAACTCTCAAACAATGGTAGCCAAAAATGTACTGATTATTTAAATCAAAGGGTTATCTTCAATTTTTTTGTTTGAAATTAATTTGGACTTATGAAAGACTGACAAAAAATAGTACACAAATATGCCCTTATACCAGGGGCCTTCAGATATTTTTTGTAAAAGGTCAGATAGTCAATATTTTAGGCTTTTTCAGGTGAGATGGCCTCTGTTGTAATCATTCAACTCTGCCATAGCAGAGTGAAAGCAGACATAGACAACATGTAACACAAATGGGGATGGCTCTGTGCTAAAAACATTTTTTTACAAAAATGGTGATGGAATAGATTTGGCCCACACTAAAATAAACTATAGAGTTCTTTCAGATATTCCTAGTTTGGGCACTAGTTTGTTTTTTTTGTTTTTTTTCTTGTTCTAGTATACATGATACATACTGTCATATTTTCTAGGTCTCCTCCAATCTGTGATGGTTTCTTAGTGATTTCTTGTCTCCATGAACTTGGCACTTCTGGAAAGAACTGGCCAGGCATTTTGAAGGATGTTCCTCAACTTAGTTTTTCTTACATTGTCTGATGGTTATACTGAGGTTATGAAGATTTTGGAAGAATACTAAAGAGGTTATATTCCTTTCTCTTGGCATCATATTGGGTGTACATGATATCAGCATGACCTATTACTGGTGATGTTAGCTTTGATCAATGGTTAAGGTTTGGTCTGCAAATTTTCTCCAATGTAAATATTGTTGTTTTTCCTACCAAACTCTATTTGTGAGAAGCAAATCATTAAGACTGGCCCCCTCAAAGGGAGGGGAACTAAATTTCACATCCTGGAGGAAAGACTTGCTACAGACTGACTGTCCTTCTAAAATTCATATGTTGAAAACTAATCCCCAGTGTGATGGCATTAGAAGGTGGGACCTTTGGGAGATGCTTACATCATGAGGGTGGTACCCTTACAAATGGCATTAGTGTGCCTATAAAAGAGACCTCAGAGAGCTCCCTTCTGCCATGTAAGGACACAACAAGAAGATGGCCATCTATAAACCAGGACGTGGACTCTTGCCAGACCTGGGATCTGCCAGTGCCTTGATCTTGGAATTCCCAGCATTCAGAATTATAAGAAAGTTGTGTTGTTTATAAGACACATAGTCTGTGGTATTCTGTTATAGCAGCCTGTACAAACTAAGACAACTACCAAAGAATTTGTAGACTTATGCTAAAAACACCACAGTAATCAAGAAATGTTTTGTTGGAGACTGTGCAAATATCCTGTTCTTAATATTTTGTCCACTAATTTTAGCATTCATCAATGTTTCATTCCACATAATTACTACTGTGGTATACTAATAATCATTTTCTATTTCTCTCATTCCTTCTACATTTATTAATTATAATTTTTCTATAAGGAATGTTGTTTCTCACCATGTATATATTTATTTGTTCATTCATTCATTCATTTATACTAGTATGCTCTCAGATATTTATTTTATTCATTGCTTTATGATCCAATACTATTTTTATTTATTTTGCTGCGGCAATTATGCAGTTTGGGCTGCTGGGAGGTCTTTCCTGGGGTGGCTTCAGTGTACGTTGACATCTTATGTTTTTCTTCTTCTTTTGTTTCGTTTTAGCATTTCCTAACTTTCTGATACCTCACAACATCCCAGGTGCATCTTTATGTCTCTGTTCCAAATCTAGAATTCCCCATTTTCTTAGGGAGTCCTTGTTCATTTCATTGGAGAATAATAGTTAGAAACAAAAATCTAGGTGCTAGTTGTGCTCATTGCTACTGGGATTGCATACGTCTAGGTCCACTCAGAGAACAGAGCTAGGAAATACAAGTATGTATCTTCATTCATGTATATACACATATTTGTAATTTAGGTTTGCCCAATAAAGTACAAGATTACCAGTTAAATTTAAAATTTAGATAAACTTACTTTTTTAGTACCTATAAGTATGTCCCAAATACTGCGTGGGTCATCCTTACACTCAAAAATTATTTATTGCTTCTCTAAAATTTACATTTAACTCGGTGTCCTATTTCTAAATCTAGCAACTTTAGTATTTATTTCCTTATATATTATTCTGAATGTCTATGAGAACAAGCATGAGTTCATATTGGTATCACCAATTCTAATCTGTCATCACAAGGTCCTTTCCAGCCTCCCTCCTCCTTGCTGATTTGCAACTTCTTCTATGACAGTGAGCAACCTGACTCTCATTAGCTATAGTATGTTTACTTATTTGATTAATCCTAGTTTACATGGCATTGAAAGATAGCAAAACCCATACCCTGTGAGAAACAAATTTGCCAGAGTAAAGTTATATGGACAGTTTTTATTTTTAGGCTTACAGTATCTAGATGAAACAGAAAAGTTTAGGTCAGTTCTTCCCCACTGCCTTAAGCAAAGTTATGCCCTGCATTTGTAATATATTTATGATTTATTTGTTCTAGTCTACATTCCATTCTGGGATCCCCCAAATCTTGGTTATTTTTTTAATTTTCATTTAATAAGAATCACTTTTGTTAGTTTTCAGTTATATGGGTTTTCACAAATGAATAGAATCGTGTAACCACCACCACAGTACCATAGAGAACAGTTCAATCACCCTAATAATTATCTTATACAAACCCTTGTAATCAACCCTTGTATTCATTCCCAGCCTCTGGGAATATGTAAAACCTATGTGTAAGACCACTAAGTTCTATGCTATGTTGTTAATTTTATAAGAAACTAAGAGACTGTTCTCAAAGTTGCTGCATCAGTTTGCATTTCCAACAGCAATGAATTAGAATTCCTCTTGGTCTGTGCCCTGGTCAGCACTTGGTTATGTCCTATTTTAATTTTAGCCATTCTAATAGGTGTGCAGTGATATCACAATGTGGTTTTAATTTGCATTTCCCCAATACATCATATTGAGTATCTTCTTATATGCATATTTGCCATTTGTATATCTTCTTTGATGAAATATCTGTTCAGATTCATTGTCCATTTTTTATTTTACTTTTTTCATATTGAATCTTAAGTTCTTTATATATTCTGAAAACAACTCCTTTATTAGATATATGATTTCAAATATTTTTTTTCTCAATCTGTGGTTCGTCTTTTCATTTTCTTAAGGATTGTGTTTTTACAGAATAAAAATTTAACTTTAAGAAAGTACAATAGTTATCAATTTTTTATTAAGGATCATGTTTCTGGTGTCATACTTAAAAACTCATTGCCAAACTCAAATTGATTCACATTTGCTCCTATGTATTCTTCTAAAAGTTGAATAGCTTTACATTTTATATTTAGGACTATGATCCATGTTTAGTTAATTTTTATAGAAAGTTTGAGGTACATGTTGAGGTTTTTGGGTTCTTTATATCTGATTGTCCAAATGTTCCAGCACCATTATTTGAAAAGACTATGTTTTCTCCACTGATTTGTCTTTGCACCTTTTTCAAAACGAGTTGACTAATACAGTGGTCACTATATTTGGCTCTTAGCAATTTCTTTTTTTTTTTTTTTAATTAGCTATAGCTTCCTTCTGATTTATATGGTTTGGGGCAGCACTCTGGCCAAGTAATCAAATTCCAGGGTCCTGGTTTTCCCTGCTGGTGCCTGTTTCTCTCCATTTTAGGGGTTAGTTGTTTGCTCTGAAAATACCCTAATTTGCAATTTGTCAGATTTTTTTCTTGTTGTAAGGGTAGGAGCAATGCCCTTTCCATCTCCCTACATCTTTAAGCTCACAGCTGACATTTTAAAAGATCTTTCAAAAATACTCAAGGATATTATTAAAATTAGACTGTCTTTACTCAGCTCAAAGATCATCATGATTTGCAGTGATGAAGCATATGTGGAAAAAGGTGAGTCCTTATGTTACCAGCACATAGATTGGCAACAACTGTGATACCAGTGCATAGGATGATTTTTTAAAAAATCATTCAAAATCTGATCACAAATGCTACAACAGATGTTTTGCAAATGTGATTTGTTAGCTGCTCTAATGCTAAAATGTACTTATTTAAAAATAAAGGTCAACAGCCCAAGGAATGACTTTCCTTAGCCTTATATCAACAGTTCTATAAGAAATAAAAATTATAGCATGGCATTTATAAATAGTGTCATGATACAAGTTGACAAGAAGAAAAATTCACAGTGTGGACATGGCACTCAGGAAAAAATAATAATAAAAGAACAGCTAAGAAATCCCAGCAGAACATGAAGAGAGAGTTCAAACGAAAACTTCCAAACCAGCATTCAAGGTGTAGCCAAGAGAAGACTCTCCCTCTATTTGTCTCATTCACAGAAAGTTTGGATGCACTTATGTTTACAAGGTGATCCCGACAGTATCTCAGCTTTGTATAAGCCAATGCACAATATTACAAAAATGTTTATAGATAGAAAGTGCTGCATAGTCCTGACATAAAAATAACTATTACATGTAAATACAAGTGCCTTCAGAGGAACAGGGATAACATTAATTTATTCTCAGAGCATTTTTATGGGTATAGATTTGAAAGACTGGGACAGGAACTAGAGAGACATATTGCTGTACATAATCATGAGAGGAAGTGATGGGCAGGTCAGAAGAAGAGCAAGGAAGCTGGAAATGGGCCAGGGCACGATGTGGGAAGAGCCACCTGATCTCGAAGTGGGAAAAAAGCTGTGTGATTTTAAGTTATTATGTGATGAGTATGTTGACCCATTAGAAAAGCATTAGTGAAAAGTCTGCTTCACCTAACTTCCCTTTATCCATGGTGCTTTAGAGTGCTATGATCCCTTAGTAGAAGCTGTTTCCACATTTAGATCAACCCTAGGGCAAAGATGAAGAGCTCTGTCCGGAAGCAGGAATCAGTCAAAGAGATTTAAGAATGAAAGTCCCTTCACCTCTTTCCACCCTCACACTATGTTATAAAACTCAGCAGAGACTTGAAAGGGCTTTTAGATTTCCACAGTTCATAAAATGAGGCAATTGCCATGCCTCCTGTGTGTGTCAGCAGCTGTCCACCTATGTGTTTATTTCTTTTTAACACCTGAGTCTCATCACCCACTTGTTCATAGAGTATATCACTCATTTGGGAAATCAGTAGAATGTACTTGGTATATGTGTCTATGATTATGCAAATGAAAGAAAGAACCTGTTTCCTCTTCTATCCATGCAGCTCCAAGCACAGGAACCACAGACTCCCCCAAAAGACACATAATGACCTTATGGAACAAAATGTTTCATGGAAAATCTACTCATACTGCTTCCTGACTTAGTTTAACACACATTGTGTCTTGTAAAGATCAAATTTCTTCCAAAAGATAAGTTAGTGAAATGTGTGGGCATACTACTCTCAGAAAACTCAGGTCTCTGACTCCAAACCCCAAGAGCTGCCTGCCAACCACAGCTGTCTCCTCAGCTTATCACCTCATCTGAGACTGCCCACCTACAAGCGCACAGAATTCTCGGGCATCCTGTTGGTATATTTTCAACATTCTCATTAGTTGTGCCATAGAAAGAATTTTTTTTTAAGTTCCTTGAGAAAGAAAGAACTATTTTCCTTAGCTAATTTCCTAAAAACCCTGAACATAAGGACTTTGAACCATGAATGCTATTCAATATTGAAAACACTTATGGATACAGAGAGACCACGAACTTTCTTTCAAGGATTAAATTTCACAGTTACTCTAATTATAAATAGAGGACTGTGTTAACAATGCCCTAGAAATATTTCAGAACAAAACAAAATGTATTAAAACTATGTAACAATATTTTACTGTTCACTCTCTGTGGTAAGTTATCTGTGATTTTCACTTTATTAATCTTTCTTTGGTATTTTCCAGTTTTGTCCAAGTTGTGTGAATTTAAGCTGTGAACTAAACAGACTAAGAGAAGTTGGTTGCTCCATAATTAGGTTCTTTGGGTAGATACTGATATTCTATAGTTAAAAGGGTTTTTCCTCCTCCTCTGCCTAGCTTTTCTATAATTTTGAAAACTGAAATGTTGTTTTAAAAATTGCCAAGAAACTATGAATATGTAGAAACCAAAAGTTCATAAGTTTAGAAGCACAAGTCTATGTATTTTAAAATAGAATCTTTTAAATAGGCCAAAATTATCACTTTAGTTAACTAGTAAAATTGTTTCATTTTACAAGTGAGAAAACTAAAATTGGGAAGCAAATTTACTTCCCCCAATTAGCAAAGTGAGTGGGATGGCCAGAAACAGATTTCTCTCCCTCAGTCCAGTCCATGATTTTCACCTTACCACAGAAACATTACCTATGTATTCAGTACAAAATTATTTGTGGTTTTTATAAAGCTAACAAATATGGTGTCTTTATTATCTGATAAATTGGTAAAAGTTAACTGCTTTAGTGATAATATTTCAAGCTGACCAGGATGTAATTTAATTACCAGAATGTGATTAAACCCGGTTATATTTGCAATATACGGTGTGAAAAACTTTACAGTGGTACTTTTTTGGAAAGCAAAATGGCAATACTTACCCAGAATCACAATCAAGTATGTACCTTTGACCTCATAACCTTAAACAAATCGTAATTAAAACAAAACAAAACAAAACAAAAATCTAGGTTAGATGTCATTCAAACATCAAAAGAAAAACAAATACCAATCTCCAGAAGAAGACAAATAACTCCATGTTCTCACTTATATGTGGAGTCTAAAAATAAAAACCAAATTCATAGAAGAGATTACACTTGTGGTTACCAGAGGCAAGGGGCGGGGGCGAGTGAAAGAAGGTGGTCAAAAGCTACAAACTTCCAGTTATAAGTAAGAACCAGGGATGCAATGGACAACTGCATGACTATAGTTAACACTGCTGTATGGTATATGTGAAAGTTTTTAGGAGAGTAAATCCTAAGAGTTCTCATTACAAGGAGAAACTTTTTTTCCTCTTTTATTTCTTTTCTTTTTGTTGTATCTATATGAGAAGATGGATGTTAGCTGAACCTATTGTGGGAATCATTTCACTATATATATATATATATATATATAAATCAAACCATCATGCTGTATTCCCTAATCTTATACAGTGCTATGTGTCAATTATTTCTCAGTAAAACTGCGAAAAAGACTATCCTAAACATTTAAAAACATAAGGACAAAGAAGTAAATTATGAAACAGATTGATGAACTGCTATACAACAATTTTAAATGCTAGTAAAGATAATGACACTTCAGCATATCATTTTAGGTAAAAATACAGAACAGAAAATATAATCTAAGCTCAGAATATACACGTATGTATGTATATATCTATACACACACACACACACAAACACACAGATACACACAAGCAACAGAGGGAAACATGACAAAGATTAAAAGCATTTTTTGAATTGGGGTGAAATACAGAGAGAGAATTTGTCTGTTAATCCCTTTATTGTTGTCATAATATTCATATGAGAAAGACAGGGTTTTCAGGAGAGAGGAGATCATATTGAATATAGATTATGTATAACTCCTCTTTCTTAAGGTATGCCATTTTATCTGTTGTGATATCCCATGTCTTCATTAATTAAAAGAAATATTAAAGCTATATTTTCTCTCCAAATTTTCATTGACTTTACCTAATATAGAAAAGTCATCCTAAGCAATAACAATTTCTTAGAAGTAGATTATCTCTCAGCAATAGTGAGTTATACTGTCCTGATTTGGCGTTAACACCAAGGCTGACAAAAATAAAATAATTCATTCTAATATGAATTTAGGCGTGCCCTGATATTACCAACTCACCTTTATGAGTTATGAATGCCAACGGATTTTCTAATGTTTTACTAATTTATTTATTGAGGTTCTATTATTTACACCCAGCAATGTATGAGTTTCGGGTGTTCCACACTCTTTTCCCACACTTAGTGTTATTTAAATTTTTCATTTTAGTCATTCTGGTGGGTTTGTAACGGTATAACATTGTGGCCCAAGATGCAATTTTAGGTGCTTTCTGGGTAATGCCTATTTTATCCCTAATAAATCCACATGGAAATGGAGGCACTGATAAATGTCAAGTTAGCATTAGAATATGAGCTATCAGAGTGTAGAATCTGAGGTCTTGACCTTTGTAATAGAATTGCTTCTACAAGTACCACATCAATTCTCTTCTTGGTAATATGCACTAGCAAGGTTGTTTTAATGAAGGAGATTATAATCAACCATTTTTTTCCCTTCAGCTCAAAATACTAATTAAACTGATGCTGCATTTCTCCCTTTAACCTATGACATTCATAAAGCTGTTTCTTCAGCACTAAGAAATTATCATCCAAGCTGAAATATCATTTAACATGACTGATGAAACAAACAAACATAAATTCCAGAGCTGACACCAACTATAATTACATACAACTTAAAGTTTTAAATAATGAATGCCTCACTTAACACTCCTATAAATATATTTGTGGTAAAACTCAGAGTTTAACCAACATACTAATTTACTTTTTCAGCTATTATCTGTAGAATAAGTCACAAGATTGTAAATAATTTTCTTAGTATCAATGTATATAAATGAAGTCAATAACTACTTCCCCTGTCTTCTTGCTGATTTCTCTCTATTCATTAAATTATATCAAAGCTTTAAAATTTTTAAATTTATCATGCATTGTATTGTATTAGATACATTTTTTTTTTTTTAACCTTTGGGTGTCTTCTAATTTATTGTTTTTTTTTCTGTCATTGAAAATGACAACTACCATACCAGATAGCAGTTGGAGTCTAATGAACATGTTGTAATTCAAATTTCTAGGGGTGAAAAATTAATTTCACATCTAACTCATAATCCAGAAACAGAGCAAAATGTAATGATTTATTTTTTTAATTTTTATTCTGAATTTTGTTTGTCAAGTTTGGGGTGGAGGGTTGGGATGAGCTGGCATGCAAGAACACAGAGTTTTTAAATATATTTAAGAAAAAGTGAGGGGAAAAAGATGTATAAAAGGGAACTCTAAGAAGAAAGATTAATTAAGGAAAGAAAAACATTTCCATTTAGGCTTAAAACTAATGTATCAAAAACACTGCAGTGTTTTAACTGCACATTATTCTGAATACACATGTATTAATAGCATTTCTTCTATTATAAACCAATACATTTAGAATTTTTTATATTTAGTACACAATACTGCGAGTCCTTTCATGACTTGGCCATTAAAAACTATGTCACTATTAATGGGCTTGAATGGATGTCTTCATGAGCTACTTTAAAGGATGTGATGAATAATACTACTCATGTAATTCATTCCACACTAGTTTTCACAAAGTGGGAAGCAGTACTACAAGTAGAACAGCAAGCAAACTCACAAGCTAAAATCAACATGATTTTAACAAGGAGTGGCGTATTTGTTCTCTAAGTGTAGTGAAGAAAAACACTGGTATTTTGCAGTGATGAAACTCCAGGAAAAAAACAAGAAAAGCTCAGTTTCAGTATAGACACACTAGTGTAGAATGTTCTGATATGATGATGAGATCACTGTAAACAAAATGGATTATTCAAATCAAATTGCTAAGGTTCTATTTCAGTTTTTAATTTCTATTTTATTTTAAGAGAACCCTAAATGGGCAACCGAATCTAATTTCTTGCTCTATAGTTGCGTAACTGAATGATTGGGGAAATTTTGTTCACTAACATCTTCTATAATATTATTCAATTTTTGCTAAAAATTAAACTATCAAAACTAAACTCTTACACAATAATACCACCTGTGAATCTTTCGTACATCAATCCCCAATTGTTGCTATCAAGTAGAAACAATCCTAATGTCCATATTTTAAACCAGATCAGAGTTGTTGATCTGTCATTATGTCTTAATTTGCCATTTGCATATCACATTGTACATTCAATCACTAAATTTTACTTTAATTTATTGACTTGCATAGGTTTGACATACTCTTTTACAGGCATGAAATTATATATGCTTCTTAAAACTTTCTAAAAAATTTGCAAGTTTTAAATATCTTGTCTCTACTATTAGATATACAAAATACCTAATTATCCCAATAATAATAATATAATATTGACTATTATACCATTATCATGATGTTTTATATAGAAAATCCTAAAGACTCTATCAAAAAGTTATTAGAAACAATAAACGCATTCACTAAAGTTGCCAGCTACAAAATCAATGCACAAAAGTCCACTGCATTCCTATATACTAACAATGAAATCACAGAAAAAGAAATTTAAAAACAAAATCCCTCTGCAATTGCAACAAAAATAATAAAATACCTAGGAATAAACTTAACCAAGGATGTGAAAGACTAATATACTGAAAACCATAAGACATTTTTAAAAGAAATTGAAGAAGACACAAAGAAATGGAAAGACATTTCATGTTCATGGACTGGAAGAACCAACATATTTAAAATGGTAGTATTACCCAAACCAATATACAGATTTAATGCAATCCCCATCAAAATCCCAATGGCATTTTTCAAACAAATAGAACAAAAAAATCATCAGATTTGTATGGAACCACAAAAGACCCCGAATAGCCAAAGCAATCATAAGAAAAAGAACAGTGCTGGAGGTATCACACTCCCTGACTTCAGCTTGTACTACAGGGCAACAATAATCTAAATAGTATGTTACTGGCAGAAAAGCAGACACACAAACCAATGGAATAGAATTGAGGACCCAGAAATAAACCCACATAAATATGGACAGACAATTTTCAAACAAAGAAGCCAAAAACATACACTGGAGAAAAGAAAGACACTTCAATAAATGGTGCTGGGAGAATTGGAAAGCCATGTGCAAAAGAATGAAACTAGACTGCTATCTGTCACCGTGAAACAAAATTAACTCAAAATGGATCAAAGACCTGAACAAAGATCTGAAACAAAAAATTGCATAGAAGAAAACATAGGTACTACACTTAATGGACCTTGGGTTCGAAGAGCATATTATGAATTTGACCTCAAATGCAAGGGAAGTAAAAGCTAAAATAAATCACTGGGACTGTATCAAACTAAAAAGCTTCTGCACAGCAAAAGAAAGCAAAAACAAAATAAAGAGGCAACCAACCAAATGGGAGAAGATTTTTTTCAAACAACACCTCTAATAAGGGGCTAATATCCAAACTACATAAGGAGCTCAAACAACTCAACAACAATAAAAAACCAAACAATCCTATTAAAAAAATGGGCAACAGACCTGAATAGACTTCTCTCCAAAGAAGTCATACAAATGGCCAATAGACATATGAAAAGATGCTCAACATAACCAATCATCAGAGAAATGCAAATAAAAACCACAATGAGATGTCCCTTCACACCAGTTTGAATGGCTATCATCAACAAAACAAATAGTAACAAGTGCTGGAGAGGCTGTGGGAAAAAAAGAACCCTCATACACTGTTGGTGGGAATGCAGATTGGTGCAGCCACTACGGAAGGCAGTGTGGAAGTTCCTCAAAAAAATTAAGAACAGAATTAACATATGACCCACCAATCCCTCTCCTGGGTATCTACCCAAAAAAACTGAAAACATTTATCCGTAAAGATGTATGTGCTCCAATGTTCACTGCAGCTTTATTTACTGTGGCCAAGACATGGAAACAACCAAAGTGTCCTTCAATAGATGAATGGATAAAGAAGTTGCGGTATATATACACAATGGAATACTATTCTGCCATCAGAAAAGATGAAATAGTACCATTTGTGACAACATGGATGGATCTTGAGACTATTAAGCTGAGCGAAATAAGTCAGACAGAGAAAGTTCAGAACCATATAATTTCAATGATATGTGGTATATAAAACTGAAAACAGCAAAAAGAACAAGACAAACAAATGAAGAAACAAAAACTCATAGATCCAGACAATAGTTTAGTAGTTACCAGAGGGTAAGGGGGGAGGCAGTTGGCAGATGAGAGTAAGAGAATCAAATATATGGTGATGGAAAGAACACTGACTCTGGGTGATGAACACACAATGTGATATATTGATGATGTAATACAGAATTGTACACCCGAAAGCCATGTAACTTTACTAACAATTGTCACCCCAAGAAACTTAAAAAAATATTATGCCATTAAAAGAGAAGTTTGGATCATTTTTAATAAAAATTAGTTAGATCATTACAATCTTAGAGTGAAATATTTTCTAATAAAAGTCATCTGTGTAAATCAGTTTTCTTTATATGAACTATTTTAGAACACTTTTCTGTTCATAAGCAAAACCAACTTGAACTAAATCCATCTCCCCATCACATAGAGTATTATCAAGAAGGTCACTAAGCTATAATTGATCTATATCTTTAATATAATTACGGAAAGACTCCAGGTCCATGTTATTTTACAAAACTCTGAACTGTAAAACAAACAGGAAAAGTACAATTTTTATAGACATTTTCCTTTAACAGGTGACATTTTTTTAGGAGAAAAAAGAAATTTTTGGATCAAAATAGGTGAATGTTTTCAAGTGAGATATAAAAAGAAAAAAAAAAAAAGAGATTTTCCACCAGAGCCTACATCACAAATCATTTTTAAAGAAATCAGTGTACATTCCTTATAATACATCTTTCTAAAACAAATGGAACTATTTTATACACTTGCTAACAGAAAACTAATGGTAGGTTATACCTCAGATACCACATTTATAATATTTTTATATTTATTGCTTTATATATCTTTAAAGCTTCATTTTTATGTATTATGGAGTAACTTCCAAGGAAAGAAAATCTGTCCTAAATCATAACTTTGTGTACTGGAAAACATATATTCACTATGTATCGTGACAGGTTTTAAAGTCAGTTATAATCAATCAATAAAAGTATTGTATAAGATTTGCAATGCCTGAATTAGTATTTAATAATAATAATATTTTTTTAAAATTCCCCTAGATCTAAGTGGCATTTATAACTTCTTTCAGGGTTGGATTTGCTCTGGAAAGGGAAGTAGCAACAGGATAGGATTAGGTGACTACTATACTTTCATCTCTAACTTTCAAATAACCCTGTGTTAGTTATGTTGAGAGGTAGGATTTGTGCTATATTTTGTGGGGGTGTGTCTGACTTCAAGGAGCCTAGAATCTAAGAGAAAAGGTAAACCATTTCCTCAAATAACTCTAACACAAGATGAAAGTTAAAAACACCCATAAATCAGGTATCCACGAAGAGCTATGGAAGTGCAGAGTTTCTTCCGCCATAGAGGAGTAGGGTCATGAAAAAAATGCCCAGCAGGAGATGGCTTTTGTACTAGACCTTGAAAGATAAGAGAATAGAGTGTCAAAGAGTATGGACCTGTTCTTTCACAGCACACTTATGAATGCCCATTTACATTTTATGGAACTGAGTACCAAGAAAGACTAGCCTGGGATATGTGAAGATAGCAAAGATAGAGATCACTACTGATTTATTTGTTTTAAATATTCAGGTGGCCTGAAATACGTAAAGACTGCAGAGGACTACAGGCCCTTTCTCACTAACCAGTAACAGGTGGGATGTCCCAGGGAAGGTAGGGCTGGTCTCAACCCTGCCACATCTGCCTGGGTTAACAGCAAGTGGCATAAGAACAGTCACAGTCACATGCCCTATTATATGAAGCTTGATGAAGTCTTAGCTCTCTGTCTTTTGAATCACTCTATGGCACCTTGAAAGAAGATCTAGTTGAGGGATGTAGCAATTTTCTGTGGCAGAATCCAGCCAGGTTTTAATCAGTATCAAACTATAGAATCTTCTGTTTTGTGGTTCATCTTGGGGCCAGGATGAATGTAGTCCTACAGATACTACTCCAAAGAGAATGAGCTCCTTGACTTTAAATCTTGTTTATGCAAAGGCACTGGTGTTAGCCAATCCACAAATCTTAAACATCAAGAATTTCATTAGTGAAAATGATTACTCATTTCCCTTTATACTGACTAGTAAACTATCTAGTTCTAACGAGAAATAAAGAGAGTTGACTTGCTTGCAGCTGCTGCCTTTGGAGTTTTGAATGAGGACTTCAAAGTCTTTCAAATTCTGATTATCTTCTAACTCACCCACTCATGTTAGCCACTCTGGGGGTGCATGTGAATCAAAACTTGCAAACACAGCATTTTCTATCTTGAAATATTTTAAAGTAAATTAAAGCAACGTAATATGTTCAGATCATTTTATGTTAAATACTTTGCATCCTGTAGTTATTAACTTACCCTCTCTGTGCCTCAGCTTATATCTATAAATGGGGATAATGATAGTAATTACCTATAAAGCACTTAGAACAATGTCTGGCCTCTACCAAGTGTTCAATAAATTTTGGCAGCTAATACTACTATTAATATTATTATAATTTTATAATTATTAATGCTTATTGAGAATATAAGCAGCTTTTTAAAAAATTATTTGGGTCATGGTTCTTTTGGACAACATTGTTTTCCTCTGAGATCTCAGGATCCCTTTTCCTTTTTCTTTCATGTCCTAATTCTTTCCTGGTTGCTTTGTTTTTCCCATTTGCCCATTGATGAATAAAAAGAAATCTCCCTAGAGAGTAGGATCAGGATATGTAGATTACCCACAGCTTCCACACAAATGCCTGTTGGACTGCTCAGGCAAGTCACCGGGAAACTAGGGACTCACTAGGAAATCAAGTTTCCTTACTCAGCGTGGACGTAAGAGTAGTTGGTATGTCCTTTTCTTTGCCTGATTTCTAGTTCCTCTGACACAATAAACAAATGCCAATTTTCCCTATAGGTGTGAGACCAAGTTTTAAGCCTCCGGAACAGAAGCTCCCAAACATGGCCCCTAGCTTAGATTTAGATGTCAGAAGTAATTGCTTATACTAAACAGTACTTTTGCTGTTGTTGCTATTTTTTTTTGTTGTTGTTCAATATAATTTAAGTCAATACTTAAAACTTGGGAGATCGTGTATTAAAACTCACGTCTCAGGTTTCTTTTGAAATATCAGAAGATCAGTCAATAAATGAAAAAAAAAATGTTAGCTGTCCCCTTCCATGTGCTCCCCATTTTGTCCTAGTGTTTCCATGCTCATGGACCCCCCACCATAAAATGAAGTGGCTCCTGCTGTTTATATCTGTGACTTGGCTCTTTCATTTTTTTCTAGTACAGATATATTTTTTGTACTCAATCTACCTGCATCTGTACCCATTCCTCTGCCTTCCTTAATGTAAAATGAATAAAAAGGCAAGCTTCTATCTATGGTCAACCCTCCACTTGTGTTCTGAATCCCATTCTCTTTTTGCATACTCAAGTATTCTGCACTCTTTCACACTATCGGTTTTTTTCCTCTCAACTGACTTATTATTATCAGCATGCAAACATACAGTAATATCTTCTTTCTTTAAAGCATTCCATTGTTTTCACGTCCTACATCAAACTACTGCCTCATTTCTCTTTCATAGCAAAATTTCAACAAGTTGACACGTGAATTGTCTCTCGTCCTTCTCTTCTTATTCTGCTTTCAAAGCTACTTCTATCAGGTGTTTACTCTCGCTATTCCACTAAAACCACTCTTGTCAAATTCACCAATAACTTTCATCTTGATAAATCTAAAAATCAATTCTCTGTTGTTACCTTAACTAGACATCTCATCAGCACTTGACAAGTTATTCAATAATCTTTGTAATACTCTCACCACACTTTCAGGTTTTTCCTCCTAAAAAAACTGATCCAGTTCAGGCTCCTTTGAAGGGTTCTTCTCATCTTCTTGCTTCATTTCCCATCCATATTTAATGTTTTATATTTCACTCCTCATGTCTCTTCTCTGATCATATCCGTGCCACGGGCTTTAAATATTTCTCTACATAATGATGAGTCTCAGAATTTGGTAGCCTCAAATATTACCCCGAACTCTGCACTTATGTAACCTAGACCAATTGAATATCTCCACTTGAGTACAGATTAGGCTCTCAAGCATACATGTCTGAATCCAAACTCTTGAATTTCTTCTTCAGACCTGATGTTGTCCAAGCTTTCTGAATCTCAGTAAGAGGAACCATGATTATCCAGTTGTTCTTGACTGTTCTCTTTTCCTCATACCTGATATATAATCACTCAATAAGTCTGCTGACTCTCTTTTCAATATATTTGTCTGATTCTGACCGTATCTCGCTACAGATCATCACTAAAACTTTAGGACAGTTTACCATTATCTTTCACTTAGACTACAGCAATAATAGTTACCTAACAAGTCTCACTGCTTCTACACTCACCTTTCTAGTCAGTTCATCATAATAACCTTTCCAACAGTTAACCTATACCATGTCATGCCCCTTGCTTAAAAAATTCAGATGGCTTCCTATTACTAGTTTAACCAACTCATCTCAATTTTCTGGGACTTTCCTAGATTTAACATGAAAGTCCCATGTCCCAGGAACTCCCTCACTCCCAGACAAACTGAGATAGCTGGACATCCTACCAATGCACAGGATACTAGGTGCAGAGTAAAATAAATCAGATAAAATAAAAATCCCTCCCATCCTCTAGGTCAGCCACACGACCTTGCATATGCCATTCTCTGAAACATCATCTCCCTTTACCCTTTGACTTGCTTACCCCACTCTCGCCATGTTGGCTTTCTATGGTTACTCAAACATATCAAGCTTGTTTCTGCCTTAAATGTTTGTTTCATAATTGACTGAATCTAATAAAAAGTAGTAAAACAAAAGACAATCATGATGGACATCAGAAACATGGTGGTGGGAGGGGTCCACTTTAACTGTCCTCTTGAAGTTACAAGTTGAACAACTATGATTCAACAAAGGATTTCCCACATAACATACAAACACATCTGAGAGATCTGCCCATCGAAACATCTGAAGGTGGGTGAATCAGGGGGGAACAGAGGAGAAGGGAAGGGAAAAAAACAGAGACAGGAACACGGAGAAAGCCTGGAGCTCATTGCCATGGATGCAGCCCAGAGCTCACTGTGGTCCCAGGAGAGCGGAGGATACAGGCTGCAGGTCCACACTCTGTGGCCCCAAACATTCCTTCCTGAGTGATCACCATATAACACAACTGAACCTAGTGATCAGGGCAGAGATGAAATACCGAAGTATGATGGCTGTGGTCTAGCAGCTGCCATTGCCAGGCAGAAAACAAAGCCACAGAGCTTGGTTGCCTACCCCAAAACCTCCCAGAGCTAGCAGCAGGCAGCAGAAAAAAAACTGTAGCAGTATTGGGTCAAAAAGCAGAATATCTACAGCCCTGAGAACTGGAGAGACAGTTTCTGAGCAGCAGATGCACACTGAGGCTAACCCCAATGACTAGGGGGTGAGATATGGGGTACGGAAGCTGTGACTTGGCCCTCACCATTACTGGGAGGAGAACAAAGCCACAAACACACCAGTGGCCTCTCGCAGCCCACCCCACCTGTCATGCAGGGTCTTTGGTCCCACTCCCTGCATAAGAACGCAGGAAATGATGAGGCCAAAAAGGAACACCCACAGAGCCATAGATAGTGGAGTCACACCACTATATTCCTGCTGGCCGCTGGGTTGGAGACACAGGAAGCAGGAGCCACACTATTTGCAACCTGCCGTCCTCTTCTCTGCCAACCAATCAACCCCTTAGTGTAGCCACAGCAGTTATATTAGTGGCTAATGGCTAACTGGTTACATCTGATGGCCAACTAGTCATAGCTGATGACCATCTACTACCCGAGCCAGCACATTTCCATGTGAGGTCGAGAGCCTGGAAAGTGCTCTCTGGGACTCTGTCTACACACCATCCCACCTTTCCCAGCTGATCCCAGCAGGGGCACTGAGGGCTGTCTAGAGAAACTCTACATTAGGCTGCAGGGGCAGCACTGAGATTTCAGGGTCTCAGGACCCCATCTCCAACCACATCTTCCCATGGGGGTGGTGCCCTGAGACCAAGGTGACTTGGTCACATAAGACAACCCACCTCCCCAGGTAATGTTCTACCACAAGAAGCCAAAACAGAGCAAGAGAAAGTGAAAGCTCCAGTGCTATCTACTGGAAAACATAAGAAAGACCACTATGTATCAACTTGCTGCTGAACTCACTCCCATAGATGCCCAGGAAGAGAAATAATTCGTAATTACCATGAATAACCAAGGTCATTAGATAGCTCAGAAAGAAAATGAAAAATATCCAGAAAATAAACTGAAAGACTTGGAAATATGTGACTTAAATGACAGAGAATTCAATATTACAGTTCTGAAAAAACTCAACAAAATGCAAGAAAACAAAGATAGGGAGTTTAATGAACTCTCTGAAATAAAATCAATTAAAAAAATGAATACATTACCAAAGAGATTGAAATTTTTGCAAGAACCAAATAGGAATTCTGGAGCTGAAGAACTCAATAAAAGAGATGAAGAATAGAATAGGTTAGGAAACAGAGCTGATCAGATGGAGTAAAAATTGCCACTCCAATAAACTTTAGTGAAAAAAAGAAAAGAAAAAGAAACTTTGAAAAGAAAAAAAAAAGAAAAAGAATTAGTGATATCAAAAATAGAAATCTAGAAATGATGTAGATGGAAGAATAGAGAGACTTGAGAGTTAAAAGAGATCAAAGATCCCTACAATAAATATCTGACTCCATCAGAAAGAGCAATGGAAGAATAATGGGGATACTAAAAGGAGAAGAAAGAGAAAAGGGCACAAGGAGGTTATTCAAACAAATAGTAAATAAAAACGTCCAAAACCTATAGAAAAAACTGGGTCCTCAAATTCAAGAAGCAAACAGAAAACCTAAGTAGTTCAATCCTAAAAGTCCTTCTCCAAGGCACATTATATTGAAACTGTCAAAAAATAATGACAAAGAAGGAATTCTGAAAGCAGCAGGGGAAAGAAGACAGTAATCTACAAAGGAAAACCCATTATATTATAATCATATTTTTCAGCAGAAATTCTACAAGCTAGAGGGAGTGGAATCAAATATTCAAACTATTGAAAAGAGAAATTATCAGTCAAGAATAATACATCCTACAAAGTTATCCTTTAGATATTATGGAGGAATAAAGACATTTCCAGATATATTAAAGCTGAGGGAATTTTCCACCACCAGTCATGCATTACAGGAAATACTGAAGGGGGTTTTTCTACCTGAAAAAAAATGACAAAAGGATAAAAAACTACGAGCAAGATGACTGACAGACAAAAGAAAGAAATGGCAACCCTTCCTCAGAATAGGGCACTATAAACTTAAATATAACGTAAAGGGTAAAGGAGATAAAAACATAATGAAGAAAAAGAAGAAGACAATTAGCTACTGCAACTCAGAATGATGCACAGCACAAATAAGGATAATTTGTGACAACAAAAACCTGGAAGGGGAAAGGTGTGAATTTGCAAAGGGGACTAGAGATAAGATGCGTGCTGAAGAAAAAGAACTACGGTATATATGAAAATTTTTTTTTGCATAAACTTAATGATAACCACTCAAAACAAAACAAAAATCCAGATTCAAGAAATGTAACATAAAAAAAGAGGAAACAGGAAAAAAATAATTGAATACCACCAAACTAAAATAACAGAAACACAAAGGCAAAGAAACAATGTAGACACCAAGCTACCATAAAACAAAAGATAAAATGGCAATAGAAAATCCTCATATATCAATAATCACTCTAAATGTAAATGGACTGAACTCATTACAAAAAGGCACAGAGCAGCAGATTGGATCAAAAAGCAAAATGCAACCATATGCTGTCTTCAAGAGACAAATCTCAGCTGCAAGGACAAATAAAGAAGCAAAGTAAAATAGTGGAAACCAATACTCCAAGCAAATGGCATCCAGAGAAAAGCGGATGTATTCCTACTTATATAAGATGAAACAGACTTCAGGATAAAAATGAAAGCAAGAGACAAAGGTGGACATTTCATGATAAAAGAGACAATGCAACAAGAAAACATAACACTTACCAATATATATGCACCTAATCAGGGAGCACCAAAATGCATAAAGCAACTAACTACTAACACAACTAAAGAGAAACTGACAAAAGCACAATTATAGTAGCGTACTTAAACATACCATTGACAGCTATGGATAGATCATCCAAACAGAAAATCAATAAGGAAATATCAGCCTTATGACACATTAGACCAAATGGACATAATTGACATTTACAGAGCTTTTCATCCTAGAACAACAGAATACATTTTTTTCTAGTGCACATGGAACATTCTCAAGGATAAAACATATGTTGGGACATAAAACTAGCTCAGCAAATTTAAGAAGACTGAAATCATACCAAGAATATTCTTCAAACACAATGCTTTGAAATTGGAGATCAACTGTAAAGAGAAAGCAGGAAAAAAAACACATATATGTGGAGATTAAACAACATGCTACTAAAGAATGACTGGGTCAACCAAGAATTAAAGGAGAGATATATAGAAACAAATGAGAATGAAAATAGATTTTATCAAAATTATTGGGATGTTGCGGAAGCAGTATTAAGAGGCAAATTTATATCACTACCGGCCTATAATAAGAAACAAGAAAAATCCCAAATAAACAACCTAACCTTACATATTAGGTTAGGTTCTAGTTCTTCTAAAGCACTAGAAATAGAAGAACAAATATAACCCAAAGTCAGCAGAAGGAATGAAATAATAAAAATTAGAGCAGAAGTAAATGAAATAGAGAACAAAAAGACAACAGAAAAAATTAATGCAACAAAAATCTGGTTCTTTGAAAAGATTAATAAAATTGACAACCCCTCAGTTAGACTCATTGAGGAAAAAAAGAGCAAAGAAACAAATAAACAAAAACAGAAATGAAAGAGGAGGTTATGACAGATACCACAGAAATACAAAGGATCATATAAGAATAGTATGAAGGATGATATTCCGCCAAATTCAATAACCTAGAAGAAATGGACAAGTTCTTGGAAATATATAACCTTCCTAGACTGAATCACAAAGACCTGGAAAATTTAAATAGACTAATAAGCAGTAAGGAAATTGAAATAATCATCCAAAACCTTCCCAAAAGCAAGTCCGGGACCAGATGGCTTCACTAGTGAATTTTACCAATTATTCAAAGAGGATTTAATACCTATCCTCCTCAAAGTCTTCCCAAAAATTGAAGAAGAGGCAATACTTCCTAACTTATTTTATGAGGCCAACATTACCCTATTCCAAAACCTTATAAGGATAACACAAAAAAACAAAACTACAGACCAATATCTCTGATGAATACAGATGCAAAAATCCTAAACAAAATACTAGCAAATCAAATATAACAATACATTAAAAAGATTATACATCGAGATCAAGTGGGGTTCATTTTAGGGGTGCAAGGATAGTTCCACATATGAAAATCAATCAATATGATACACTACATAAGTAAAATAAAGGACAAAAATCATATGATCACATAAACAGATGCATAAAAAGCATTTGACAAGATACAACATCCATTTATGATTAAAACACTTAATAAAATGGTTACAGAAGGAAAGTACCTCACTATAATAAAGTCCATATACTGCAAACCCTCAGCTGACATCATACTCAATGGTGAAAAACTAAATGATTTCCCTCTACAATTAGGAACAAGACAGGGATACCACCTGTCACTACTGTTATTCAACATAGTATTGGAAGTCCAAACCAGAGAAATCAGGCAAGAGAAAGAAATAAAAGGAATCCAAATTGGGAATGAAGAAGTCAGTTTGTCACTTTATACAGATAACATGATTCTTTCTATAGAAAACCCTGGATAAAACAAAACAAAACAAAACAAAAACCTCTACAAAAAACTATTAGAAACAATAAACAAATACAGCAAAGTTCCAGGATACAAAATCAATGTACAAAAATCCATTGCATTCCTATATAAAAACAATGAAATTTTGGAAAATTAAAAAAAAAAAAAAAACCCAAACAATTCCTTTTGCAATTGCAAAAAAAAGAATTAAATACCTAGCAATAATCTTAACAAAGAATATGAAGGGCTGACACACTGAAAACTATAAGACATTATAAAAAGAAATTGAAGAAGAGGCAAAGAAATGGAAACGTATTTTTGTATTCATGGATTGGAAAAACCAACATACAAGGTCTGACAATTAAGATCGCGAACTCATCCTAGAAAAAGTGCTACATACTTCATTGCTGAATATCACTATGGTCACCTTCGAAGTACACCTCTTCGAAGCTATGCACTGACACCAGTGCCTAGTCCACCCTTCAAAGCCATTTTGGAACTCTTTCTGGAATGGCCATCAGAGCTGTTGTCATATTATGCTGGATTTCCTGAATGTATCTTTCAAAATATCCTGAATGGATTTCCTGAATGTATCTTTCAAAATATCTTCCTTTCAGTATTTCCTTTATCTTTGTGTAAAGAGAGAAGTCATTGGGGGCCAGGTCAGGGGAGTAGAGAGGGTGTTCCAATACAGCTGTTTGTTTACTGGCTAAAAACTCCTTCACAGACAGTGCTGTGTGAGCTGGTGCATTGTTGTGATGCAAGAGCTATGAATTTTTGGTGAAAAGTTCAGGGTGTTTTTGTCTAGCTTTTTCATGCAGCCTTTTCAGCACTTCCAAACAGTAAATTTGTTTAAGTGCTTGTCCAGTTGGTACAAATTCATAATGAATCATCCCTCTGATATAAAAAAAAAGGCTAACAACATCACTGCAACAAGTTCTCAAACTTAACGATCATACCTCATATTTCTGGCTTCTCAATTCTCTTCTATTGGTGTGTCTGTTTTTCTGCCAATACCATGCTGTTTGATCAAATACTGTGTGTGTATGTGTGTGTGTGTGTGTGTGTGTGTGTGTGTGTGTGTATGTATATATATGTATATATGTATATATATGTATATGTATATATGTATATGTATATATGTATCTGTATATATATGTGTGTGTGTGTATATATATATATATATATATATATATATATGTGTGTGTGTGTGTGTGTGTGTATTCAACAAAGGAGCCAAAAACATATAATGGAGAAAAGAAAGCCTCTTCAATAGATGGCTCTGGGAAAATTGGACAACCACTTGCAAAAGAATGAAACCATACACTGCTATCTGTCAATATATATCAGAATTAACTCAAAATAGTTCAAAGACCTAAATATTAGACCTGGAATAATAAAATTGCATTGAAGAAAGCATAATTACTAAACTTATAGAAGTTGGGTTCAGAGAAGATTTTATGAATTTGACCTCAAAGGCAGGGGAAGTAAATGCAAAAACAAATGAATGGGACTATATCAAACTAAGAAGCTTCTGCATAGTAAAAGTAATCATCAATGAAACAAAGAGGCAACCAACCAAATGGGAGAATATATTTGCGACCAACATCTCCAATAAGGGGCTAATATCCAAAATATAAAAACAACCCACACAACTCAACAACAGCAACAAAAAACAATCCAATTACAAAATGGGTGGAGGGCCTGAACAGACACTTCTCCCAAGAAGACATAAAAATAGCCAACAGATATATTAAAAGAGACTCAACTTCACTAGCTATTAGGGAAATGCAAATCAAAACCACTAAGAGATACCACCTCACACCTGTTAGAATGGCTATCATCAACAAGACAAGTAGTAACAAGTTTTGAAGAGGTTGTGGAGAAAAGGAACCTTCATACACTCCTGGTAGGAATGTAAATTGGTACAGTCACTATTGATAACAGTATGGAAGTTTCTCTAAAAATTAAGAATCAAATTACCATATGACTCAACAATCCCTCTTCTGGATATCTACCCGAAAAATCTGAAAACATTTATCCTATCTGTAAAGATATTTGCACCCCTGTATTCATTGCAGCATTATTCACCATGGCTAAGGCATGGAAAGAACCAGAGTGTCCTCCAATAGATTCTTGGGTAAATAAGATGTGGTACAGAGATACAATGAACTATTACTCAGCCATAAGAAAAGATGAAATACTGCCATTTGTGACAGCATAGATGGATATTGAGATTATCATGCTAAGTGAAATGGGTCAGAAAAAAATCAAGAAACATACGATTTTACTCATATGTGGAATATAAAACCGAAAGCAACAAACGAATAAAACAAACAAAAACTCATAGACACTGACAACAGGTTAGTGGTTACCAGAGGGTAAGGAGAGAGGGGGGTAGTAGAAAAACACAAAGGGGGTCAAATATATGGTGATAGAAAGAGAACTGACTCTGGGTGGCAAACACACAATGAGATACGTAGATGATATACTATACAATTGTACATACACTTGAAACCTATATAATTTTACTAACCAATGACACCCCCATAAATTCAATAAAAATTATAAAAAAGACAATCATGATAGTACCATGTTTAAAAAATATCACATATATATTTCTTTGTAGAAAATGAGAATTACTTCAGTTCATTTAACATAGAAACATCTTTGTAACTTTATATTACCAGTTTGGTCCCAGTAGCATCTGAGTTTTCATGTCCTGCTCTAAGCCGTGCTAAGAAGCTCTGTCCATGGAGATTTGCTGTATTAGACAAATTAAATTCAGGAAGAGAGAAAGCCTAAACTGTGTCTGGTGACCAATTTCTAAGCAGTTAATGGAAGCTCTTAGTTGGCCAAGAAAGTATAGTTAGAAAGAGAACTATATCTTATGTCAGAAACGTGGGTCCTAGTGTTGGCCTTACCATGATCTAATTCAGTCACTTATTCTCAAGCATTATTTTTGGATTTTTTTTTTCTGTTTTTGTTTGTTTTTTATTTGATTGGTTGGTTTGTTATTGTTATTTAATCTGAAATGAGCAAATTGGGTCATAAAGTTGTCCTTTAGCTCTACAGTTTTGAAATGAATGATTCTCTTTTGCTTTCCCCCATATGCTACACAGTCATATTTTCTAGATACAATGGTAATAAGTGCATAATATATGTGAATGTAGTCCATTATGGATGCTACAAATCAGTGAAAAATAATACTGGCTACATGGTGCCTCTCTAACCAAGCCTAGACAGTGTTTTTTGCATGATTTTTAAAGAGATTATTCAGTTAGATTCAGAGTAGTTAAAATTATTCATGTCATCAAGATTTTAGCACTTCCTTGGGGCTCTGTTTCCCTGTCACTGTTGGACAATTTTTTGGATGGTAGGATAAAGTTCCCTTTGCTCAATTTCCTCCTATTTCTTTTCATTATTCCCTTTTAGATCACACAGCCTTCTCCTTCCCTTCTTGGTGCTTACAGTCTTCAAAGATTTTGCAGTAATGTGCCATGCCCAAGTAGCTTTCTAAGCTTATTTCAAACCCCTGGAGCTTCATGGAAATTTTGTTGCTTATAGTTTTCCAGAGAGGTGAATGCAAATCAGTTATTAATATTTCAAATTTGGCTTCATGATGCCATATTTAAAATTCTATTTTTCTTCTAAATAGAATAAATTCCCTTACAT
Source organism: Rhinolophus sinicus (assembly GCF_036562045.2). Classification (NCBI taxonomy): domain Eukaryota; kingdom Metazoa; phylum Chordata; class Mammalia; order Chiroptera; family Rhinolophidae; genus Rhinolophus; species Rhinolophus sinicus. The sequence goes on from NC_133755.1 coordinate 128,485,282, forward strand.
ATTTCATTTCTAAATGTAAATATTCTATGGAAGTTGAAAAGTCTTTATCTCCTGCTATGTCATTTCTTACTGCAGGATGGAAAGAAATTATAACCTAGCTAGTTCATAATTTGATGCTTCAGAAAACCAACACAACTTACATTATTCTTTATGTTTCTATTCCACTTTATGCATACTCTCTTAATTTCCTCTTAACTATGAATTTTGCTTATTTTTATGCTCCCTGAAATATAATTTTCCTTACTACTTAATACTAATTCATGCCTCTCTCCTCCTAGGTATTTAGATCTCTGTATTTTATTACATTTTACTTATGTTATAAACTCTGCCCATTCATTTGTATGAGACTCACTTTTCCTCCCTTCCTGTAAAGGATAGAAGAGAGTTGTCTATCATCAGAAATCACTGTAAACTTATATCCAGACTATTTTGCTTTTCAGGAAGACAATAATTCTCAGTATTACTATAGCATCTTTCATTTTATAACTCATTGTGTTTAAAAATTATCCAATTGGTATTTATATAGCAGCTGATAGAAACAAATGATGGCGCACATTTTGTAAATATTTAGAAATTAGGATAACAACCAATTATATACAGCAACTGAAAGTAAATTATTCACCTTCCTCGAAATGGTTACTCCTGTTGTGGCATTGGCCACCCATAAGCATGTCACCATTTGGGCTTCTCTGTTGTTGCTGGGTGGTAGGGATTTTCAAATAGGCTATGGTTCAGTCATCCTTTTTGCAGGACAGAAGTGGTTTTGAGTATATCTGGAACATGATGAACTAAATAAATACTAGTTTCCCATCTATTAGGAGCAGAGAATGAAATGTGTCTTGTTTCCTAGCACTGACTCTCTTTGGTAGAATTATAAAAATCATATGCAACTTAATAGGTCATAGGATAAAGATAAAATTCTCATATTTGACACTGTGTGTGATTATCTGTGACACTTATGCTGTCTGTGTTCCGTTTAGTGAGGGAAGAAACATGTACACAGATGATTAAAATCCAGTGGGCGAATTGGTTCTAAAGGTATGAATGGAATGTAGTGAAATCACTAGAGATAAAATCATAAATTGTGCTTTACAAATTCAGTATTTACAAAAAAAGCTAATATTTGAGCATTATAGTTTGTATTCCAGAGAGGGAGAACAGTATAAGTAAAATAAATTCTCAATAACTGAAGCATAAGATCTGAGTAAAGTTGAGGATGGTAAGTAGCAAGAAAATGGAAAGTGTCTTAAGTTAGTACAAGTGAACTATAATATTTTAATTATACATATGCTGTGAATCCAAGGAATACCTAAACATTTGGACACAAAAAAGTGTAGCAACTAGGGAAGTTTCAGGACCTCTGTTACTTATAACTGAACTATATTTCCATATATTTTTTTTATTTTCTATTCTATTGCCAATTAATTCAGTATCTCATCACCCGAAATCCAAATTCCATGGTGAATAATCTAATCAACTCAGTTTAAGAAAAATGACCATTTCCTTAATTCCTTCAGTAGTTTAAGGTCCAGAAAATGGTGCTATCCTATGTTCTTTGAAGAGAATTTGAGAGAGAACATTTTCTTTGAAGACAAAGTGGCTTGGGGCCATGTATGCCAGACTGACATGCTCCTTAGAAGGAGGATAGTGTCAGATAATGAGACTGGAAATTTAGATATGGTTTAAAATATGAATAACTCTTATTCCAGTTACTATTGCTGTGAAAGAAGCCACTTTAATCTTAGTGGTCTAAAACAAGTTTGTTTATGCTCACATACTCTGTGAGTTAGGAATTTGGATACGAGACTTTAGGAGCAACATGTTTCTAACACATGATATCTGAGATCTCACGAGGGAAGACTTGTTGGCTGAAGATGCCTTGATGTCTGGGAGCTAGAGTCATCAGATGGCTTCTTCACTCATATGACTTCTGGGTGATACTTGCTGTGGACTGAAACCTCCGCTGGGACTGCCAGTCATAACATGTACATGTGGCCTCTGCATGTGGCTGCTTGGGCTTCCTTACTTGTTATTTTGAGTCACTGGAAGATTTATAGGAGAATTGACACTTAAGAAAATCTTTACAACGTTAAACATATATAAAAAAGAAAAAGTTATTAAGGATAATTTTTTAAAGTTCTTTAAAAATTAGTGAGGAAGTGATGAACACCAAATAGGCACTAAAGTTCTTTAAGAAAAGAAAAAAATTACAATACCTGCTAAGTGCATGGAAAAGTATTCAACTTCCCTGACACGTACCAAAAAAAAAAAAGCAAGTGAAATTAAAAAAATGTGATAGCTGTTTTTCACCTATCAGTTTGGCAAAGATAAAAAACTAAAAGATACCTACAGTTACCAAGAATGTAAGGGAAAGGAAACTCAGATTGCTGTTAGTGAGAGGACAAACTTATATAAATTTTCTGGAGGACAGCCTAAAAAATGCATTACAATTTAAACTGTGCACAATCTTCAGCATGGCATTTTAAATCTAGAAATTTATCCTCAAGAAATTCTCAAACAAGGGCAACGATGCATACAAAAGATTATTCAAAATAGCACAGTTTATAATATTGAAAAGTTACAAACAACCTACCCTTCAAAAATTAAGAAATTGGTAAAGTAGAATAGAGAATTGTTATACATGTAGTTGTTAAGATAATTGTGTAGATTTATTTTCATTGACATAATAAAATGACTTAATGATGGAGTGGAAAAACCAACTTACAAAATATGAGCTAATTTTTGTTACTTGCTTATAGAAAGATGCAATGTATGTTTAAATGAATAAAAGACCAAAAGGCATTTTAAAAAGTCTTATCCAAGTAATGCATATTTGAGAAAATGCCAACATTTAATGTTAGATGTAAAGAAAAGGTCATTTTCTCATTTATTGAACAAATATTGAGTGCCTGCTCTGTTAGAGATATTTTCCTGGGTAATGGAAACATGGCAATGGAGAAAGCAGACAGAGCCAATACTTGAAAAGCAGTGTGGGTGTGCCCAGGCAAATCTTTGTCCTCTCCAACTCCATAAGGATGTTGAATATTACAAGACATGTTTTTTGGCTCTTTGATTCAGAGAATGGGCAGAAGAGGAAATAATAAGAGCTTAAGGAATGGTAAATAAGTTCACTAACGTATTGGGGAACTAAGAGCAGAAGGTGTTGGCTTCAGAACTAATAGTTCCTGGGACTTAAAAGATTTGTCTCAGGGTTTTGAGATGAGAAGCATATTTAAAAAGCTGCGGTTGGTATTGACAGAGGATGGAAGGAATAAAAATGGATTTAAAAAAGGAATGTGCCTTTTAAGATGTTTACTAAATAAATATTCTTTTCCAAGTTAGTTTGGGTTCTACTGCTGGTATCTAAGCATTAGAATATACACAGACCATGGAGTACACAACTGAGCAACTTCAACCTAATTAGGGAGTCAGAAGATGCCTCACTGAGATTATCATGTCTAAACTCAGATTTAAAGATGAGTATATAGAAGAAGGCAGAGATCCAAGGGAAAAGGATCAGCACTTTTAAAAGCCCACAGGATAAGTCTGTAAAAGTATCATAAATCAAGTAAAATAAATCTGGTCTGCTGGAGCATTCAGAGATATATTAACGAGTATTAGTTGAAGGAAACCATGGTTGAGGGAGTGGGCAAGAAATTATATATACCTTAGAGACATGGATTTTAACATAGGATATAAATTGGACTTGAGGCCTTACGCCCAGGACTAAAAAGGGACCTGGAAGTTGGCTACCTAGAGAAAAAAAAAAAAAGAAAAGCTTAGAGCTAGACAACAATTTTTCCATCCTTGCATAGGACTAAGTGGAGAGATATTCTGTGTAAATGAATTGGAACGTTCAATGTTGTCAAAGTGTCAATTCTTGCCAACTTGATTTATAGATTAAATGTAATCTCAATTAAGATCCCAGCAAGATATTTTGTAGATATAAGCAAACTGATTATAAAGTTCATATAGAAAGGCAAAGACCTAGAATAGCTAATGCATCCTAAAGAAGTAGAAAAAAATTGCGAACTCACACTTCTCTATTTTAAGATTTACTACAAAACTACAGTAATCGAGACATCATCGTATTAGCCAAATAATAAACACTTACATCAAGGAAAAGAATAGAAAGTCAAGAAATAGATCTACCAGTATAGTAAAATGAAATTCGACAAAGGCAAAAAGGCAATTTAATAGAGAAAGGATAGCCTTTTAAATTAATAGTGCTGGAAACTTTGGATGTCCATATGCCAGCAGTGAACTTAAACCTTTTACCTTTCACAAAAAATAAATCAAAATATATGACACATATAAATGTAAAATACAAAACTTTAAACTTCTTGAGGGAAAAAAACTAGAAAATCTACATGACCTTGTGTTTGGTGGTGATGAGTTTTTAGATACAACATTAAAAGCATAACCCAGAAAAGAAAAAGAATTGATAAATTGGAATTTAATTAAATTAAAAACTTCTGTGCATCAAAGGACACAAACAACAAAGGGAAAAGACATGCAAAGCAAGAAAATATTTGCAAATTATTTATTTAATAAGGGGTCAGTGTCCAGAATATATTAAAAAGTTCCTACAATACAACAACCAAAAATCAACCAATGCAATTTAAAAATGCACAAAGTACTCAAATAGATATTTCTCCAAAGAAGATATGCATGTGACCAATAAACACATGAAATGGTGCTCAACATTACTAGTTATTAGGGAAATGAAAATCAAAAGCCACAATAAGATGTCACTTTACTCCCATTAAGATGGCTGCTATCAAAAATACAAAACAAAAGCCAAAATCAGAAAATAACAACTGTTAGTGAGAATGTGGAGAAATTAGAACCTTTGTGCACAGTGAAGGGAATGCAAAATGTGCAGCCTCTATGGAAAGCAATATGGAGCTTTCTCATAAAATTAAAAATGGAATTATCATATGATCCAGCAATTCCACTACTGGGTACATACCCAGAATAATTCAAAGCAGGTGTTCAATGAGATATTTAAACACTCTGTTTCACAGCAGCATTATTCACAATAGCTAAAACATGGAAGCAGCCCAAGTGTCCATCACAGATGAGTGATTAAACAAAATGTAGTATATACATACAATGGAATATTATTCAACCTTAAAAATAAATTCTGACACATACTACAACATGGATGAATTTTAAAGACATTATAAATAAAATAAGCCAGTCACAGAAGAAAAAATGCTTTATGATTTCACTTATATGAGGTACGTAAAGTAGTCAAATTTATAAAAAGTAGAATGGTGGTTGTCAAGGGATGAGGGAAGGGGAAAATAGGAAACATGGTTTAAGTGTACAGAGTTTCAATTTTGCAAAGTGAAAAGAGTTCTGAAAATGGATGGTAGTGATGGCTGTACAACATTGTGAATATACTCAATGGCATTAAACTGTACACTTAAAATAGTTGAAAAGGTAAATTTTATGTTATATGTATTGTATCAAAATTAAATTAATTTTTAAAAATTAAAAACTTCTGTAAAGAAATTGTTATAAGAATTTAAAGACAAGCCACAGGTTCAGAGAAAATATTTGCAAAACACTTATCTGATTAAAACAAACAAACAAACAAACAAACAAAAAACTTTATCCAAAATATACAAAGGATGCTTAAAACTCAACAGTAAGAAAATTAACAATTCAATTTTGAAAAGGGCAAAAGATATGAACAGAAACCTCACCAAGGAAGATATATAGGTGGCAAATGTGAGTATGAAAAGATTCTTGATGTTTTATGTCATTAAGGAAATACTAATAAAACAACAATGAGATGCTACTACATGCTATTGGAATGGCTAAAATCCAAAAAACTTGAAATACTAATTACTGCCAAGGCTGTGGAGCAACAGCCTTTCTTATTCCTTCCTGGTGGGAATGCAAAATGTTACAGCCAGTTTGGAAGACAATTTGGAGCTTTCTTACAAAGCTGAAAGGAGTCTTGTCACATGATCCCACAATCACTCTCCCAGGGTATTTACCCAACTGATTTGAAAACTACATCCTTGAAGAGACTACAAAAACTTCAAACTGATTTGAAGACAGATACCCTGCCTGGGCCATAGGTAGGAGGAACGGTCCTCAACAAAACAGAACCCAAGCCGAGAAACTGCATTGGGATGAGACCCAAATTCACATTATCCACAAAGTTCAGAAACAGTGAACAAGAAACTAGTATAAAACATAGTCCCAGGCAAGATCCAAGATGGCAGAGTAGATAAACACTGTGTCTGCTTCCTTCCATGAACATATTAAAATTACAACTAAATTATAGAATAATCACCCTGGAGAACCATCTGAAGTCTGGCTGGACACAATTTTTATAAAGAAGAAGCCACATCAAGACTGGTAGGAGGGATGGAGACACGAAACAAGCTAGTTCCAAGCCTCCATGGGGCATTGAGACTGGGAGGGATATCTTGGCCCCAGAGGTTTTGCCAAGAGGAAGGAGGAACCCCAGTCCCACATGAGGATCTCCAGCCTAGAATACTGGTGCCGGGAAGAGGAGCTCCCACAACATCTGGCTGTGAAAACCAGTGGGGATTCTGATCATCCAGGTGAAATGGAAGGCTGCAAGAAATATAGATATCCTCTTAAACAGCCCACTCACAGAGTCTCTCCCGGGCACTCACCCAGGGCTCCTGACGAGGGAAAGAGACTTGGGGGTCATTGGAGGCATACGGGGTGGGGGGGGTGGCAAGGGGAGGCTGAGGGGTGTGGCTTTGTGGCAAGGGCTAGAGGACAGTCACCATTTTCCCTGTGTGTGGTTTTTCTCTCGTGCAGTCAGAAGGTGGGCACCATTTCCTTTGTTGATCCCTATTCCTGCCACAGCCAAATTTGAATCTGATTGGCCTGGTGAGCTCCACTGGTACCCTGGCTCACCCAAACCACCCAAAGCCAGAGGCACTTTCTCGTGAGCAGCCAGCCTCCCCCACATTGCACTCTTTCTTGGAAAACTGTCAGAGTCCATAGGCTCTAGGTGGGCAACAACTAGCCATGGTGTGCTCTGAGACTTTTGTTAAGCAGTTCCAGGCTCAGCACTGGCACCAAACCAGAGTCTACATTAACCTGTGACCACAACTCTTCCCACTCTAGTGACTCTCTGAGACCCTATGTCACCTAACTCGCGTACTGCATGAGGCTTTTTCAGTGGCTGAAACTTAACAGAGTCAACAGGTGGCAACAGGCCTCAGAGTGTCCAGGCTTTTTGCTGAGAGATAGCAAGCATAAAAAAAGATATAGAGACAATAAAAAGGAATGATTCAGAAGTGAAGAATACAATAACTGTAATGAAGAATGCACTGCAAGGAATCACCAGCAGACTAGATGAAGGAGAGAATCGAATTAGTGACTTCAAAGATAAGGTAGAAAAAAAAACATTCAATTGGAACAGCAAAAACAAAAAGAATTTTAAAAAATGAGGATAGTTTAAGACACCTCTTGGACAACATCAAGCATTACAACATTTATATCATAAGGGTACCAGAAAGAAAAGAGAGAAAGCAAGATATAGAGAGCCTATTTGAAGAAATAATGACTGAAAACTTTCCTAACCTGGTGAAGGAAATAGACATACAAGCTCAGGAAGCACAGAGTACCAAACAAGATGAACCCAAGCAGGTCCACACCAAGACACATTATAATTACGGTGGCAAAGGTTAAAGACAAAGAGAGAATCCTAAAAGCAGCAAGAGAAAGGCAACTAGTAACTAATAAGGGAGCCCCCATAAGATTGTCAGCTGATTTCTCAACAGAAACTTTGTAGGCCAGAAGGGATTAGCACAAACTATTCAACATGATGAAAAGCAAGGACCTACAACCAAGGGTTCTGAACCCACCAAGGTTATCATTTAAAATTGACGTACAGATAAAAAACATCCCAGACAAAAAAAAAGCTAAAGGAATTCATCACCATCAAACCAGTATCATAAGGAATGTTAGAGGGACTTCTTTAAGATGGAAAAAAAAAAATCAAAATTATGCATAATAAAATTGCAGTAGCTACTTACGATGTTGCATAACTAAGTTTGCAATCTCATACTAGAAAACGTGCTATATATCTCTTTGCTGAATACACTATGGTCACCTTTGAAGTACTCCCTTTGGGAAGCTATGCACCAATGCCAGGGCCTGGTCCACCCTTCAAAGCAATTTTGGAACTCTTTTTCTGGAATGGCCATCAGACCTGTCCTCGTATTACCCTTGATGTCCTGAATGTCATCAAAATGTCTTCCTTTCAATATTTCCCTTATATTCAGGTAAAGAAAGAAGTCATTGGGGGCCAGATCAGGTAAGTAGGGAGGGTGTTCCAATATAGTGATTTATTTACTGGCTAAAATCTCTCTCCCAGACAGTGCCCTGTGAGCTGGTGCATTGTCGTGATGCAAGAGCCATAACTTGTTGGTGAAAAGTTCAGGTCATCTAACTTTTTTGAGCAGCATTTTCAACACTTCCAAATAGTAAAGTTGGTTAACTGTCCAGTTGGTACAAATTCATAATTAATATTCTCTCTGATATCAGAAATGCTAGCAACATTATTGCAACAAGTTCACAAACTTATTTGTCAGACCTCGTATCTATCAACAATTACTTTCAATATAAATGGATTAAATGCTCCAATCAAAAGATATAGGTGGGCTGAATAGATTAGAAAACATAACACTTACATATGCTGCCTACAAGAGACTCACTTTAGATTGAAATACACACAGACTGAAAGTAAAGGGATGGAAAAAGATATTTCATGAAAATGGAAACAAACAAAAAGCTGGTGTAGCAATATTTATACCAGACAAAATAGACTTTAAAACAAAGGCTATATATAACAACAGACAAAAAGGGACACAGTAATCCCACTTCTGGGTATTTATCCGAAGAAACCCAAAATGCCTCTTCAAGGGGACATGTGTATCCATATGTTCATCGCAATTGTTTACAATGGACAAGATGTGGAGGTGCCTGGGTGTCCGTTGCTGGAAAACTGGATAGAGAGGAGGTGGTACATATATATAATGGAATATTGCTTGGCCATAGACGGGAATGGGTTCTTGCCATCTGTAGTGACATAGATGGACCTGGAAGGAAGATACTGTGCTGAGTAGAGTATCAGACGGAGAAAGACAGATGCAGTGTGATTTCACTTAAATATAGAATCTAAAGAACAAAATAATAATAATAATAATAATAATAATATAATAATAATAAACAAAAACAAACTCATAGGTACAGAAAATATTTTGGTGATTGCCAGAATGGAAGGGCATTGTGGATGTGGGTAAAAAAATGGGAAGGAATTAAGAAGTACAAATCAGTTATTAAAAAGTATTTATGGGGATGTATGGTATAGCATAAGTAATATGGTATAGCATAAGTAATATAAGTTAAATAATATTGTAGTAACTATATGTAGTGGCAAATGGGTACTAGAAATTGTTGGGATGATAGATTGGAGGGGGTTGGGGGATAGGGTGAACATGAAGACGGGATTAAAAATTACAAATTGGTAGTTACAAAACAGTCATGGGACTACAGTAAAGCATAGGGAATATAGTCGATAATATGGTAATAACTATGTATAGTGCCAGGTGGGTTGACTAGTCAGGGGGATTACTTCTTAAATTATATAAATGTCTAACTACTATGCTGTACACCTGAAATTAATATAAAATAATATTGAATTTCAACTGTAATTGAAAAATTAAAATGGGGGGGAATGTGCAGGGGAATGAGAGGTAAAAACGCAAGTATAAAACAAGTAAGTCATGAGGATGTAATATACAGCATAGGGAATATAGTCAATAATATTGTGTTAGCATGGTACAGTGTCAGATGGTTGCTGGACTTATCATGGTGATCACTTCTTCAGGTACCTATCATATATATATATATTGAATAATTATGATGTAATGCTGAAACTAATATATTTTTACATATTAGCTATGTTTTTAATAAAAATCTTTAAAAAAAAAAAGAAAAATGTTGCCTTGGATATGTTTAACCTAATAAATTCTTGCTAGAGGAAAATATGAAAAAAAGGAAAAAATAGCATAGTCCCAACTGGTGACACGGTAGGGTCCTAGTAACATTGAAACTTCAACATCAGAGACTTGCAAATACAAGAAATGTCTAGTCCTTTTAGAGAAAAACCTCCCATGGGAGACAAGCTTAGGGAAAGCCATAATGGGATCATTCATACTGAAGAAATAGAGATCAAAGTGATTGGAGAGAGGTTTTAAAATACGTTATTTTAAAATATTCAGAGAGATCAAGGAAGCAAGAGAATCGATGAAGAATAAAGATTTTTATGAGGGAAAAAAACTCAGATGTATTTGGAAAAGAACCAAGTGGATATTCTGGAAATAAAAGTAGACATTGAAATTTTAAAAAATTAATAAATATGCTAAACAGCAGGCTTCGAAGAGGTCAAACAAGATGAGAGTTGAAAATGTTGCAGTAAAGTAGCAAAAGAGAAGACCGTTTGAATAAGTAGTGAGAATAGAAAGAAGTAGAGAAATTTAAGAAGTATTTGGAAAACAAAATCAACAGGATTTGGTGAAGAACAAAATAAGTCTCCAAAAACTGTATTCATGACTTGTAAAGAGGCACTGTGGCAGTGTTTGAGCTGATGTGATGTGGTAGCTACTTCACAATACCCGCCCCTGCTAAGCACTCAAAAGTTGCTGTTGCAGTTGTGTTGTGTTACTGCTGTCATTACCATCATCATCATTAAAGTTGATCAGCAAGAGCTGAAAGGTAAAGAAGGAGGTGGTGCGCCTCCCAATACATTAGGGAACACGGGGCCTATCTTTAGTTGCCTTTCATTGTCAAAATATCTCACAGGACAGGTTGGTATTACAGAGCTGCTCTGTTTTAGCACATTACAAACAACTGGACTGATTTAAATATGAAATAAACCAGATAGATCAGAAAATATACATCATTGTAAGTCATAAGGTGCTAAACAATGAAGGCAACAACGCAAATCCTCATTGGAGAGACGGGATTGTTAAGTCATTGATTCTGGTCAGAGGCCGTAGCAAAGCACAACACACTATTATCACCACACAATGCTGACATAATTTTAAGAGTTCAAAAAGCACATGGAAAAATATTTGTAACAAAATTAAAGAGATGAAGTTTTAAATATTCTTTTACAAATGCAGATGTGATTTTTGTGAAAAATATGATTCTCTGGAAAAAGTCATCAAAATAAGAAAGAATTTTCATGGGAATATGCAGTACTATACAATGTGCAGTAAAGCAAACACATGTCTGCATTGATGGTGCAAGAATAATATGTATTAGATTCAAAGTCTTATCAGCAAGTTTTAAGAAGCCTAGGAACATTTGTACTTTTATTAAAAGAAAATGTTACTGGGGAATATTAGGGAACAGTGTGTTTCTCCAGGGCCCATCAACTCCAAGTCGTTGTCCTTCAATCTAGTTGTGGAGGGCACAGCTCAGCTCCAAGTCCAATCGCCGTTTTCAATCTTCAGTTGCAGGGGGCGCAGCCCACCATCCCATGCGGGAATTGAACCAGCAACCTTGTTGTTGAGAGCTTGCGTGCTAACCAACTGAGCCATCCAGCCGCCCCTGAACATTTGTACTTTTTAATGTAATAATTCAACCTCCAAGAATTTACTCTAAGGAAATTGCAATTAAAGACCTATATGCTGAAAACTATAAGACATTTTTTTTTCTTTTTTCTTTTTTTTTTTTTTATTAAATTTATTGAGGTGACAATTGTTAGTAAAATTACATAGATTTCAGGTGTACAATTCTGTATTACATCATCTATAAATCCCGTTGTGTGTTCATCACCCAGAGTCAGTTCTCCTTCCATCACCATATATTCGATCCCCCTTACCCTCATCTCCCACCCCCCACCCCCCAACCCCCTTACCCTCTGGCAACCACCAAACCATTGTCTGTGTCTATGAGTTTCTGTTTCTCATTTGTTTGTCTTGTTCTTTTGTTGTTTTGGTTTATATACCACATATCAGTGAAATCACATGGTTCTCTGCTCTTTCTGTCTGACTTGTTTCGCTCAGCATTACACTCTCAAGATCCATCCATGTTGTCACAAATGTTCCTATATCATAAGACATTTTTAAAAGAAATTGAACAAGACACAAAGAAATAGAAAGAAATTCCATGCTCATGGATTGGAAGAACCAACGTAGTTAAAATGGCCGTATTACCCAAAGCAATATACATATTTAATGCAATCCCCATCAAAATACAATGGCATTTTTGAAAGAAATAGAACAAAAAATCATAGATTTGTATGGAACCACAAAAGACCCCGAATAGCCAAAGCAACCCTAAGAAAAAGAACAATGCTTGAGATATCACACTTCCTAACTTTAGCTTGTACTACAGGGCAACAATAATCAACACAGCATGGCATTGGCAGAAAAACAGACACATAGACCAATGGAATAGAATTGAAAACCCAGAAATAAAGCCACATAAATATGGACAGATAATTTTTGACAAAGAAGAAAAAAACATGCAATAGAGAAAAGACAGCCTCTTCAATAAATGGTGCTGGCAGAATTGGAAAGCCATGTGCAAAAGAATGAAACTGGACTGCTATCTGTCTACATGTACAAAAATTAACTCAAAATGGATCAAAGACCTAAACATAAGACCTCAAACAATAAACTGCATAGAAGTAAACATAAGTACTAAACTTATGGACCTTGGGTTCAAAGAGCATTTTATGAATTTGACTCCAAAGGCAATGGAAGTAAAAGCTAAAATAAATGAATGGGACTATGTCAAACATAAAAGCTTCTGCACAGCGAAAGAAACCATCGACAAAATGAAGAGGCAACCAACTGAATAGGAGAAGATTTTTGAAAACAGTGCCTCTGATAAGGGGCTAATATACAAAATATACAAGGAACTCATACAACTCAACAACAACAAAACAAACAACCCAATTGAAAAATGGGCAGAGAACCTGAAGAGACATTTCTCCAAAGAGGATATACAAATGGCAAATAGACATAGAAAAAATGCTCAAGATCACTAATCATCAGAGAAATGCAAATAAAAACCACAATGCGATATCACTTCACCCCAGTTAGAATGGCTATCATCAACAAGACAAATAGTAACAAGTGTTGGAGAGGCTGTGGAGAAAAAGGAACCCTCATACACTGTTGGTGGGAATGCAGACTAATGCAGCCGCTACAGAAGGCAGTGTGGAGGTTCCTCAAAAAATTATGAATAGAATTACCATATGAGCCAGCAATCCCTCTCCTGGGTATCTACCGAAAAAATCTGAAATAATTTATCCATAAAGACATGCATGCTCAAATGTTCATTGCAGCTTTGTTTACGGTGGCCAAGAAAGGAAACAACCAAAATGTCCTTCAATAGATGAATGAATAAAGAAGTTGTGGTATATATACACAATGGAATACTATTCAGCAGTAAGAAAAGATGAAATAGTATCATTTGTGACAACATGGATGGGTCTTGAGATTATAATGCTAAGTGAAATAAGTCAAACAGAATAAGTAGAGAACCATATGATTTCACTGATATGTGGTATATAAAACTGAAAACAACAAAAGAACAAGACAAATGAAGAAACAAAAACTCATAGACATAGACAATAGTTTTGGGGTTATCAGAGGGTAAGGGGGCAAGGGGGCTTCAGAAGAGGGTAAACGGGGTCTAATATATGGTGATGGAAAGAGAACTGGGTGGTGAACACACAATGTTATATATAGATAATGTATTACAGAATTATACACCTGAAATCTATGTAACTTTACTGACAATTGTCACCCCAATAAACTTTAATTTTAAAAAAATTGCAGAAATGAAGAAACATATGTATTTCAATGTTATTTATAACAGCAAAAACATTGGACGCAGCCTAAAGGATAGATAACAGGGTAGTGGTTGGAATAGATAGTATGGTTATATTTAAATGTAATATGGCCCTAAAATTCTATTACAAGAGATGTTTAATAACTTGTGTCTGATTATTTTCCATTTGCTTTTCACCCTTGTGTTCTCTTCCCGTCCCTTCCCTGATCTGTCCTCTGAAAGGCTGACTGCCACAGACTGCATCACACAGATTTTTTGCCAGTTCGGTTTCCACAGAGCTCCAGAAAAACGTTAAGTCTTTATTTTATCCATTTGGCCTTTTAGCTTCCTGTCATCGCTAGCCTCTGATGCTCCACCTTCCCTTGTTTGTTACCTAATCCTGACCACACTTCTGATTGGAGTCCTTTCATGAAAGTCTCTTCCTTTAAACCTTTTAAGTAAATTCCACATCCAGATTGAGATGCATTTGCATTTCCCATGTCATCAAATAGCATAGTCTGCAAGATCTAAACATGAAAATATATAGAGAACACTTGTGTAAAGAAAACATGAACACATGAAGAGAAATTGCTACTGAGAAGCCTGAATAAGAAAGTTCCGTTTTTTTAACCTGTCTTTTTACTCTCTAAAATTTTTTACAACAAACATGTAAATCTTTTATGATAAATAACTCTACAAACTAGATGAACATATTTTAAATGTACCCTTTCTTTTTAAAAGCGAATTAAGTTGCCTCTTTTATGACCTTCAATTGATTTTCAACAGTTCAATGCTCTTCTACAGAAAGATGCCTAGTACTATTCTCCACATCAAAATAAATTTCTTGCCAGAAATTGTTCCTACTTTTCTCTTTTGACTGAAGTCTTTTTATTCCCGAAAGCGGAAGATGTGAAATCCAATTCTGTCCCTGCTTTTTGGGGGACAAGAACCAGTATATTGCCACTAAAGACATTTTCAACATGTATAACTGAGCAAGCTTCCCTCTACTCTTCATTTCCTTTGTGTTTAGAAAGCTCAATTAATGTATTCTGGCATCTTTTTATTGCTGTTAGTCACTTTCTTTCCAGGAAGACAGAGTGATTTTTCTGACTGAAAACTTAGGAAGAGTAGCTAGACATCCTCCACCCTCGTGTTTTCTCTTGAAGCCAGGTTCCCACAGGGACCGTGAGTCTTCCTTTGCTTTCATGCTGGAAGCCATGCAGGAGCCACCTCTGGTATGATGACAGGAGACTTGGCCCAAGCCCCCTCTTTCTGTAAATCGATGTAGTCTCTCTAATGTGGGGAAGCAGGCTCATTGGGCTGATGGAGCTAAAGCCGCAATCTGCTTCCTGGCCTCCATTAGTGATGAAGGTGATATCTTGGGCTTACATATTTACTCTTTTGTTTTACTTCTCAAATCATTTAGCAATCATGTGGAAAAAAGAGATGTTATATATTGGTGGCCTTGTCAGAAAGTCCAACAAGATGTGGCCTTTTTACAACCATAGGTATACATGTATAACTTTTACTTAACAATAATGCATTTTGGTTGGTTGAAGTTTTATTATATGTTATCATAATGCCGGATGCCAGAGGGCCTCACACTGTTCTTAAACAGTCTATGGTAATTTCTTAGAGAATACAGGAAGTCAAACAGCAAAGAAAGCAGAATAGACATTATTTGGGGAGCTGGTAACCCTCACCTCAGGACAATGAATGCAGGTACTGAGGTATATGTAGGTGTTCTCTTTCCTCTTACGCTTTTAGCCTTGGAGTCACAAAAAATGTTGTCAAAATAAGTATCTGAGACCTGTATTATTCTCCTTAAAACTTTGTTTTACATGACTCAGTAAGGCACCATTTAAGAGTTAGGCAATGAATCCACCATAATCTAACAGATTTTTTTCTAAATAGCAAGATAGTATATTAGAAGCACTGTTGCATTTTCAGTTTTCTGTATCTTAAGCATTAGTCATTCAAATGATTTTGAAATCATTTATTAGTAATTCTAGTAATTCTACTTAAATAGATTTCCATTTCATGAGTCACTGTACACCCTTTCCTTCTTAAATGAAATAATTTGAATGCAATTATTTTGTGCCAATTTATATTTCATTGTTATTATTAATGCTGTATTTTAATATTATGTTCATTATGTGATCTGTTCATAAAAAATTGCTGATGGTAAGTCATTAATCCATTTCCTTTGGATTCCATTAAAAACTAATATATTCTGTTGACAATTTGGCAATAAGAGATCATTTAGCATGGGACATCCTTCACAACATATGATGAAGCGTGATCATTCTACTTGTCTGGAGTGGATGAAAGATTGTTCATTCATTCTACACAAATGTATTGAGTACTTACCATGTGTCAAGTACTGTGCCAGTTACTGGGGATACATTGTCTCGGCCTCAATGGAACCTAAAAGGAAAGATATACAAAAGATGTACATTAATTGAATAATCACAAAATAATTATATAACTATAAACTATGAAAAATACTATAAATAAAAATGCACAATATGGCCAATATTGGTAGGAAAATGGAAGAATATTTGGTAGATATATTAATAATCCCTTTTCTCTACAGATAACACAAATTTCCAACCTCCAAAATTTACCTCTTGTATCTAAGTCGAATCAACACAAGAATTTATAATATTTATAATCAACTTTCTTTAAAATTCATCCTGAGACAATTATATGGGGAAAACATTTTTTTCAATATTATAGGCATTATGATCTAGAAATCAGGATCCCTAACCTCCATCCCTGGTCCCCCCCAAACTCCAACAGGAGACTTAGGAAAGAAATTTTGCCTCTGTGGACTCCAGTTGCTTTGCTTGCAAAATGAAGTTGTTGGGCCAAATCATCTCAAGGACTACACTAATTAAACAGTCTCTGATTCTGTAACTTAATAGAAATTCTATTACCATAGAGTAAGCTTGTGTCTATAGAGGTCACTGTTGTGCAGAAGCTACAGAAATATTGATATTAATTGAAGTGGATACCTTCAGTCCTTCATAAAATATAAAACCGTGTAGAACTACTACATGAGGTAAAAATAGCAATTGCTTCTTGTTTTGAATATATCTAATTTTTCTTGGCTATAGTTTCCCAAAGTTACATTTGTTCGCTAACAGAAGTTGGTGTGGGATATACTAAATAATAAACAGAAGCCAAATTAAATTGATCTGTATCTAAGTAGCCACCCCAGAAGACTTACCTCTTCTCTCTAGACACAATATCTTATTTAGTGCTGCATTACTCAGTTTTGCCACAGTAACAAACAACTGAACTTAAAGTCTTAAAATAAAACAGAAAAAAAATTTTGTTTCTTCTTCATGATTTTATGTCTACTATAGCTTGGCCCAACTGGGCTCACTTGGGTTTGGGTAAGCATAATTCCAGGGTCATGCTTGGGTTCATATCTACTCCACATATTGCTTATTCTGGCACCAAAACTGAAGAAATAGTGACTAAGTGGGACATGGTTTTATGGCAAATGGCAACAGTGCAAGAGAAAATAGAAATTTATGATGGTGCTTAAGACCATTAAAGAATGGTCACACTGTCTCTTCTGCCCAGATTTCACTGGGAAAGTCATCACATGGACAAGCCCAAAATCAATTGAATGGGGAAATATACTCTGCCCATGTGGTAGGGAGAGGAGAATTAATTGCTAAACAATATTAAGTCTACAACAGCTGCCCCATACTCACTGCATAGCACAGATACGCTATATTCCAAAATAGCTACAGCACTATCTGTGAGGAACAAATGAGTAAAACACAAAACTGTAGGAATTCAGATAAGGGAAATGACGCCCTACAAGAATGATTAGGAAAACCTCACAAAAGATGTAGAATCTATTTGAATCTTAGAAAATGAATAGGATCTTCATGACTGAATTAGAGAGGGAAGGTATTTCAGGGAGAAATAATATAATATATAAAAAAGTAAAAGGTGTAATCCAGCAACATCAAGAAAAGCAGAGTAAAAGCTATAGGTAGGAAAATGACTAGAGACATGACTGGAAAAAAGAGGTAGAGAAGAGATTACGAATGAAGACATAAAAGAATGAATGAAAGAATGTTAATTTGATTTTGTAAGCAGTCCACAGGCATTGAAGTTTTTCACTAGGGAATATATTGAAAGTGTATATTGAGGACAACTAATTTAACAATAATATAGACAATGGATTTGAGGAGGAGTATCATAAAGGCAATTTAGGAAAATGTTTCCATCATGAAGGTAGGTGGTAATTACATCTAAGTGATGGTAGATGGCTATAGTGCAAGAAAGGATAGAGGGCATATCAGATATTAAACTGATATGAATAGATACTATACTAGATCTTAGCCGTAAGAAAAGATGAAATAGTGCCATTTGTGACAACACGGATAGATCTTGAGGTTATTATGTTAAGCGAAATAAGTTACACAGAAAAAGTCGAGAACCATATGACCTCACTCATATGTGGGATACAAAACTGAAAGCAACGAAGGAACAAGACAAACAAAGAAACAAAAACTCATAGACACAGACAATAGTTTAGTGGTTACCAGAGGGTAAAGGGGTGGGGGGGAGGTGGTAGAAGAAGGTAAAGGGGGTTAAACATATGCTGATGGAGGGAGAACTGATTCTGGGTGGTGAACACACAATCTGACATATACATGATGTATTATAGAATTGTACACTGGAAACCTATGTAATTTTACTAACCATTGTTACCCCAATAAATTGAATTTAAAAAAGAGAAAGGACTACGTAGTGTGTACAAAGTCAGATGTATCAAAGAGCATCATAGCCAGGGTTTCATTCATGGCCTCAGAATTCAGATCAGAGAAGACTGGGGCCAGGGTACCAAAAGAACATCCAGTTGGGCTAAGTCCTGGAATCTGAAAATGGACACAAAGTCAAGGGCAAGTGTTAGTTACTCCAGAGACTGGTATGATCCCTAAAGTATGAACGCATCTAAAAGTCACAGCCAATGGCAGCAAAGCAGTATCATTAGCCATAGTCCAAACTGAATAGGGCAACTACATGGTGGATTATAGAAGACAAAGGCCTTAAATTCATTAAAAAAAAAAAAGTCTAATATTGGACAGAATTTATTAAGCAAACAAATTGAATTAATATTGCCTATTTTGGCTCCAACCTAATAAGAATTATCTCATTGTGGAGTATGCGCAATTGAAAATGGTGTTTGTAGAAGCAATGGAAGGTCATGTTTGCTGTTACCTTGCAGTACAGCCTGAACATAGACAGACAGTCGGTGCACCTGAGCACTAGGACTGGAAGCAGAAGGGACAAGACATTGGTGATTCACTTGGGGGAGGTGAAGCTTACATGGTCCATGGAGAAACTGAATTCATAAATTTCTATCAAGTGAAGGGTAACTTGCATGATCTTTAACAGCCAGTCATTTATCCTTCATCAAAAAAAAGCATGTTCCATACTCTAAATCTTCAGATTACGAGATTTTGAATTTTTCTATTCTTATGATTCCTAACGTGAAGGAACAAATATGCCAATGAGCCTCCTTACACAGAGAAACAGAGAAAAGACTGTTGGGGTGGTAAAGGAGAGAATGAGTGGGGGAGAGGGAGAGGGAGCCTCTGTATAAGGTTAAACTGAAATCATTAATAAAGATATAATAAAAGCATAATTTGCAAATACGAAGAAAATGTATCTAAGATATAGTTCCTTCTCAAAAAGATACTTCTGAAAAGGTTTCCATTGCTTATGGATTAGGATGTCACCATGTAGAGTATTACCAAGTGATACATTTTTTCATCCATGAATGTGCTTATTTGCTGCCTGATTTATAACTCCAATATACAGAAGCCTGTCTTCTATGTCACTGAGGGGACGTTTTAGATCAGCACTGTGCCTTTGTTCCTTGAAAATTGTCAGAAGATACTGAAGAAAATAATTATGCTTTACTTGCCATTAGGTGCCAGAATACCCAAAATAAGATTTCTTTTTGCTTGTAAACTGAAATTGTTCAGTGTGGGAGATTTAACAGCACAACAATGCAGTGGAAAGAAAAAATCATTGATTATTAATTGATCACAGAAATACCAGAAAAGCAAAGTGTAACTGTGGCAGTAGGTTTCAAAGACATGGGCATCTATCAGATCTCAACTAAAAAAAGAGCAGTATATCTGCAGTCGCCATCAACATGTTTCCATGTCTTTCTGAATTGAAACTCCTACTCACCTACCCATTCTCTACACCTACCCAATTTTTAAAGCACCTCTTACTTGTAATCATACTACTGTTTAGAGTTATTCCATCTAGTCTCTTAATCCCATCATTCTTTTCCACTTTGATCTGTCCTTTGGTGTTATTTTTCCAAATGCATTAGGTGTTAGTGTTAACAGTGGATGGAGATATGGTGTGTATGTAAGGGGGGTCATATATTAGAGAGAGATTTAGGAAACATACCAATTTCAGGTGAAATTGCTGCTTTCTTGCCTCTCAACCCTAACCTTAAAACCCACCAGAAGCAACATTATTGCTCCACAAATAGGAATCAACAGTAAAAACATAGTATGAATTAATAAATACCGGAGAGAAATCTAGTAAAATCTGCCTTACTGAGACTCATCTGCTAAGATAGTTATGTGAGTCAGAATCTCCTGTGGAACTTATTAAAAATATAGATTTGGGGGAATCTACCCCCAACAGAGATTCTGATTAAGTAGGTCTGGTGTAAAGGCCAGAAATCTAAATTTTTAACATGCGCCCCAGGTGATCCGGAATGCCTGGCCTACATATTGAAATTATTATTTCAGAAATTAGAGGAATAAATACTTCTATGTCCTGATTTGACTAACAAAGAGTAACCAATGGCAGAATTGATAGTAATGAAGACGCAGGGGATAAAGTTCCAAATAATCATGAAGCTCAGTACCCGAGAAGATAACGCAAGGCCAAAGTCAGACCTCTTCTTTGAAACACAGGGACCTTAGATTTCCTAAAAGGAAAAGTAATTGGATGAAGGGAGCTAAAAAAATGTTGCGTTTCTTTGAGGTTGCTGCCATGTATTCTACAATATGTTAGGTCCCACACATTGCCATTTTCAGCTCACAACTGCCTACCTTTCCAGTTGTTTCCCTATTGCTACCATTTACTACTTTACCATCTCTTTCAAAACCATTCCTTCATCACCCTTTTCTCTATTTCTATAAGCCTCTACTAGCTTCATTTTCTTTCCTAAGTTTCCAACCCGAGTCCTTCATTTCAATTCCAGCCCCAGAGTCCTTCGTTTCAACAAGCTTATTATCAACACACTCAATTTCATTTTACTGTTGCCCCACACCACTTGTTTCATTAAACCCATAAGCTGAAATGAACCCAATGCTGGTGTTTCCCTGTCTGCTTCCACTGAAGAAAATCACATAACCATATATCCTGAGGCCATTGCAATGTGTGATCTTTTTCCTTAGCTGGGTTTATAATCCCATAGCAATCCTTTTATATGTTTTTAGTCACTTCTTTCTCTATTTCCTCAAAGTAGCTTTTCTAAATCTTCATCAGTTGGCTGGACGGCTCTATTAAGTTTTCCAACACAAAAAATAGAATTCTTCACATATGAGCTACTTTAACTTTCCATCTCCCTACACATAAATGCCCATGTCTGCATCTCTAGTCACATACCTATCTGTATCCACAAGTGTGCTTATCTTTTTCTTATTCCCTTTATCTCTGAAAAGTTAAGTGCCTTTATACAAACTAATATATGTAGCCCATGTTTTCCAAGACTCTGTCTTATTAATTTTACATTTTTCAATTTTATCCACTTCTCTTTCTTTATTGTTCCTTTTCCTCAAGATTTTCATGACTATCCTATATGTTTTTTAAATGTTTATCAAATTTGCTTTATCCCTTAAACATCCCTTCCTTATTCCCTTACTTTTTGTTGGAAACTTATAAAGTGAGGATTTATACTCTTTATTTCTTTTGTATCTTTCATTTATTCTTTTGTGTGTGTGTGTGTGTTCTTTTTTTTAATTTATTGGGGTGACAATTGTTAGTAAAATTACATAGATTTCAGGTGTACAATTCTGTATTACATCATCTATAAATCCCATTGTGTGTTCACCCCCCAGAGTCAGTTCTCCTTCCATCACCATATATTTGATCCCCCTTACCCTCATCTCCCACCCCCCACCCCCCTTATCCTCTGGTAACTAAACTATTGTCTGTGTCTATGAGTTTTTGTTTCTCATTTGTTTGTCTTGTTCTTTTGTTGTTTTTGGTTTATATACCACATATCATTTATTCTTTAGCTCTCTAAATTCTGCCCTACTATACCATTTTCTTATTCAACTTGATTTTGCTAGGGTCAGCAATGACGTCCTCATTTACCAATCCAGGGAACACTTCTCTTTACCAATTCTACTTTAACTCTGTGGCATTGACATCGGTTGCTCTTGATGTGCTCTCTTCCTTTCGACTCTATGACAGTGGTTTCCTTGGCTTTTCTTTCATTTGGCTGCCTCTTTCATAGAGTTGTGAGCATGGGCTTTAGAGTCAGACGATACCCACCACTTACCAATTATGTGACCTCTCTGACCCTAGTTCCCTCCTCACATAAAAGGGAGATCATAATGACATATACTTTATAAGGTGGTTGTGAGAATTAAATGACAAAATATGTTATAAATGGTTAACAGCACAGTGTCTGACACATAGTAAATTGGTGCAGTAACTTATGAACACTGTGGTATGGATCCATATGTTTTATAGTTGTTATTGTTGTTATTATTATTACTATTAACTCTTATCTCAATATTTTCCCAAATGAATCCTTTTTTGTGTTTATTAAAATATAGATTCCTGGGCTTCACCCCAAACCTAATAAATTGAAATATTTGTTGTATATCCCGGTAATACATATTTTAAATAGGACCTCAGGTCAGACTTCTGCATGTTGAAATAGGAGATCCACTGTCTTGTGTCCTTCTGTTGGCAGGGACCTTGGAATCAGACAGACTGGAGATTAAATTAAGAATAAAGACTTGAGTAAATTACTTCTTTCTTAGCTTTAGTTTTCATATCTATAAAAATAGTTTGTACTATCAACTACATAGACTTTTTGAGAAGATAAATTTAGATGGTATAAATAAAGGGTCTAGCACAGTTGTTTATATAGGTCACTTAACAAATATTAATACTAAATTCTATTTTCATCTGCAGTCGAAAGGTGAAAACAGTATGAAGGTAGTATAGAGAGCCAATCCTATCCCACCCTGTGTACCTACCCCCAAGATGTAACTGTGAAAGTCTCCTCCAACGGTATAACTTTAGTTGCCTTAGTTACTGAAAATTCCAGTAATTCTGATAGTAAATTAAAGGCAATAGACCAAGAAAAAATTGTAAGTATGACAGTAACTTAGAACCAATAGACCAAGAAAAATGGAATGAAGTTAGAGTGTCATTTATTACGAAATAAACCTGAAGTGAACTAGGCCATTTCGGCAGGTAGGTCCCAACTAAAATGAAAATTGTTCATGTGTTGAAAATCTTTAGTGTGACCAGCATTACGTTTGCTAATAAGAGAAATCCAAAGGAAGTTCCAGATTTGGACTCTGTCCCCAAGGATCTAATATTTAATTAGGTTACAAGACTAAAACATATGAAAAATTTAGGTACAAATTTAAATTATATTTTTCTATTGAATTAAAATATAATCAGCACCTACCAAATGTAAATTCATACTGTTTGCTAGAGCAGATTCAATTGTTTCAACATCTTACAAACAAGCTGTCAAAAATGATATGTGTATAGATACTATAAGGGTAACCAAGGGAAGAAGTAAAATGGAACAACCTCTTTCGAGTTTCCATATTAGAATTCCTGTAGTACTGCACTTGTAAATTCTCTGCCTGTTTCATTGTTCTGGGATGTTTGTATGATTAAATTGTATGATTAAGTGCTAAATTAAGTGCATTAATTTCTCTTTCCTCAATGAAAGAGAAGAAACATTGCAGAAGTCATCATGGAGTGCTCCACTGAGATTTGGGGAACTGAGATGGGAACTAAAGTAAGGCTTAAATAGATGAAAAGAAGTTAAGGATTGCACTAAGGTAAAGAAAACATCGGTGAAGGAATAGGGATAAGAATTAATTGGGCATGTCCATGGAATAATGAGAAGGCTACTATGACTTCAGCAGCTACCAAAAGTCATATCAGACAGAGAAGATAGGACTAGACAAGGAGAAACTCACAAGCTTAGCAAGGAATGTAGATTTGCATCTACGGAAACAGGGTAATTTTTTTTTTCTTTTTTTAATGATGACAAAACAACAGATAATAAATATTATTCTGTTAGTCATATTAATTCAGTCACCATCAAATCACTGGTAGTTAACATAGTTAAAACAATGTCTAGGCATTGAAGGAAATAAAATTGAATAAGACATTCTACACTGCCCTCAATGCCATTTACAAACTAGGGCATAAGGACAAAAATAAATATAAACACAGCAGAATATAAACGCTACAAGATTGATGCGTGATAGTACTATGAGAGGAAGTAGATTGCTTATGAATGGTGGTAACTCATGATATTTGGATGAGCCCTGGGAGGACAGATGTTATATAGGTAAAGAAAAAAGAGAGTTTTTCTGAGAGAAAACAGCATGAGAAGAGGTAGTTCATATAGACAAATACTGCATGCCCACTGTGTGCCAGGTTCTGGACTGATACTGGGGTATAGACCTATCACAGCTTCTGGCCTTAATTGTTTAGCAGGGGCAAGCAGAGCACATGTTCCCAGGGACATCTGGGAGTTCCATTCAGCCAGTACATTTATAGATGAGAAAGCAATAGCATAAAGCTGGAAGATAAATTGAACCAATATATTAATGAGCACCTTAAATGCCAGGCTAATTTATACTCAATTCTACTGGGTATGTGGTTTATTGAAATCTGTTGCTATAGTTTTAGCAGGGGAGGGAAATTATGAGAATTGTATTTGGGGCAGTTTAAGCTGGGAGAAACGGATAGAATAGATTTTAAAAGAAGATACTTTAAAACTAAGAGGCTATTATTACACCAATAAAGTATGAAATGATAGTAGCTTGGGATAGCTAGTGATAGCAGAGTGATAGTAAAAGCTCACATATATCAATCAAGAACACATTAATATTCCAGTCATTTGCTAAGGGCTTAAGTGAATCACCTCACTTAATCCTCGCAATTTCCCTATGATATGGGCACTGCTATTATTTCTTATTGACAGATGAATAAACTGAGCACTAAGACATTAAGGAGCATGTCCAGTCTCCAGAAATTGTGCTTTTTACCACTGGCTATAGTCAGAAACAGATATGAATTTTGAGCTTGCATGTCTAGTAAAAAGAAAAATAGCTCACTCATAAATACAAGGATGTTTAAATATTTTCTTTCACTTAAAAACTTTACCAGCTAAAAATGTTATATTACCCCTTTCTTAAATAAGACTCACTGATAGGTTTAGTGATTTTCAAATTGTATCATGTAATTTTAACAACAGAATGTATCTCAGAGAGTATCTACTCCAACCTCACAACTTTACAGAGGATGAAATGGAGATGAAAGTTAAGGAGGCTGTCCAAAGTCCAAAAGCTAGCAACGAATCAAATTCAGATTCAAATCCATACCTCCTGTGTTCTGGCCTACTAAAGTACAGTATCCTGATTTTATCATATGGAAAAGGATAAAACCCTTCTACTATGTTTTTCCTAGCACATTTGGAAGATCAAATACTGAATCACAAAGGGAGAGTAGTTTTTACTTATGGTTCCAGAAATACATTGGTGATTGGTGTCATACTTATTCAAAATCACAACAGTAAGTATATTAACAATTGAGCCCGTTGTTTATAAGTTTTAACAAATGAATTTATGTGAAACAACAGATTTTAAGGCAATAATGTTGAGTAGGACTACTATCATATTATAACAAATCTTTAGTGAACAAAGAAATCAAAATTAGTATAATTTTTGTGTCATGCGGGGTCTCTGGTCCTGCTCCCCACATAAGAAGACAGATGTGGCGAGGCCAAAAAAGGAACACCAATGGAGCTATGGATGTGGGGTTCATACCACTATAAGTCTCCCGGGCTGCTGGGTTGGAGACACAGGAAGCAGGAGCCACAAAATGCGCAGTCCGCCATCTGCTTCTCTGCCAACCAACCCATTCCACTTGCTAGCTGCAATCCACCTCTCTGCCAACCAACCACCCCACTAGTGTAGCCACGGCAGTTATATTAGTGGCTAATGGCTAACTGGTAACAGCAGATGGCCACCCAGCCACAGCGGATGGCCATCTGATTATAGCTGGCCATCCCAAGCCAGCACCTTTCCACATGAGGCTGAGAGCCTGGACACTGCTCACTGGGACTCTGTCCCCACAATTTTTCACAGTGATAAACATCAGATGTGTGTGGGGGGGGGGGGGAGGTACCAGAAGATGTCCAAGTTTGAAAGGCGTTGCTGTCTTGAGTGTACATCTTTCCAGGAGAACTTGAACCCATTTTCTTTCCTCATTACTAGGACCAGAGTGGAGCACTGATAATAAAAGCATAACCAGACCAAATTGCTCTCATTTATTTTATGAGTCATTGTCAGCCTCAGAGATAAAATACAGAAAAGGAAGCATATCCTTTTCATGTCTTTTTGTCTTTTTAAATTGAATGCCTCTCAATGAAATATCTTCATAACATTATGCATTTATGAGAATGTCCTACATTAATGAAAGGCCAAAATCCCTTGGTGAATGCTGTAGGTTCAAGGCTAATGGCATGTGACCAAAACACCACGATACAAGAGAAAGACCACACTGGGAGGCTCAGAGAGCAATGGAGTAGGTTTCTCTGTCAGGAATGAGGTAAGTCCAAATAACAACTGGGAATATTTTGTCGGTTATGTCACCATAACCCTCCCTTGCCACAGGTTAAAACAAAAATAAAATGAGTTCAGAAATAAGAATAAAATATAAACCAGTGAGGTTGTAAAGAAAAGTTTGACTCACTTCAAATTCATTGGATGAGCCATTGATTAAAGATGAATGGGTCAATAACACAGT
The DNA here is from genome assembly GCF_036562045.2 of Rhinolophus sinicus. Lineage (NCBI taxonomy): Eukaryota > Metazoa > Chordata > Mammalia > Chiroptera > Rhinolophidae > Rhinolophus > Rhinolophus sinicus. The sequence goes on from NC_133755.1 coordinate 128,512,228, forward strand.
TCATGTCACTGGAGAGAAGAAAGAGACAAAAGAAACATACATCGAAGTGGGGTGGAATAAATTTTTAAAAAGAGAGGAAAGCAAATAAAAATTTTAAAAAGTGAAAGAAGAGGGAAAGAAAGAAACTGAAAGAAATTAGGCTGACAGGAAGGAACATATGAAATGCAGCTGTGATGCTCATTTGCTCTTCTTTTAAAATGTAAATTACTTCTGAATTTTGAAGTCAAGGTCTTGATATTTTCCTGTGGAAATATAGCTGTATACTCTCCAAATAGTCTCTTCCCCAAGACGAAAGATAATGTAGTTTTACTGTAAGGAATTTAAAAAATAGTACTAAAAACCTAAAGGCATTTCAGTGTAAGTTGTCAGCAATAGACAACAGCTTTGAAAACCTCCAAATTTCCTAGCCTGATGTAGGCACAAAGAGAGCCAGAGACTTGGTTGCCTGGCAACCGCGCTCTTCGCAGCCAGCTGGAGTAAAAGGAACCTGCTGGTGCCAAATGGCCTTTCACCTGCTTCTTTAAAGGGAAATCAGAGTGAAAGAGTTACCTTGAAAGGGCCAAAGCGCCCCTTGAGAAACAGAGGCTTGAGAAACCTTCCCTTAGCTTCATTTTATTTGGGAGTCACTTCAAAGGAGGTTTCTAATGCCTCAGTCATTAGGGGTGCTTTTCTCTCCCCTTCCCGTCCTCTGGGTACCATCCTGGATTATAATAGGCTGCATGCTTGGGGGTTCTGACGTCATATGCAAGGAAAAGGAAATCACTTTAAACTTTTTGCTCCGAATTGATAGCTAAATTCTGAAAACCAGGAAAAAATACTTGTAAATCTTTTGGTGATGACCTACAATGAACAAATTATCTCCCCATTTTTTTTCATTAGATTTGCTTTCTGATAATACTAGGACTAATAAAGTATATTCATGATGCAAAAAGACTTAGAAATAACTACTAAAATGTTTTGTTCTTACTTAAACACCTGGTGATTGAATGTATTTTAGAAAATTTACTTGGGTGGCTATTTTAGTGGAAATGTGAAAAGTGCCTAGAGGTGAGTTAGTCTAAAGAGGAGTAAGTTCTTTCCAAAAGAATTCATACAGCCCATTCCTAAAATGGAAAGCATTCTACTACATTACATTTTTGTCAGTGGAAACTTTAACCTTTGCTAGAAAGTACATTTGTTTTAATAGAAGCTTAATAAATATTTCCCAATTAGCCCAGTTCTCTTACCGTCAAACAGAAGAATGCAAGTGGAAATCTGAACAACTAGCTGCATCAATCAAAAACTAAGTCACTGAAGGGGAAGCCAGATGGCTCAGTTGGTTAGAGCTCGAGCCCTGAATTATAGGGGTGCAGGTTCAATTCCCACATAAGCCAGTAAGCTGCACCCTCCATAACTAGATTGAAGACAGTGAACTGTCGCCAGCTCTTAACAACAAGGTTGCCGGTTCAATTCCCACGTAGGATGGTGGGCTGCGCCCCTTGCAACTCAGACTAAAAACAACGACTGGATTTGGAGTTGAGCTGCTCCCTCCACAACTATGTAGATTGAAGGACAATGACTTGGAGCTGATGGGCCCTGGAGAAACAGTTTCCCAATATTCCCCAATTTAAAAAAAAATTAGAAACAAACGAAAAAATACAAAGCACTGGAGAAAGCATTTAGAGCAGTGGATTCTGGTCCTCACCTCTGTCATTCAACACAGCATGGGAATTCTAACTTGGGTAAAATTCTGAATACAAAACCTAAAAATATGTAATGTTAAACTTTTGAAGTTATTCAAATGATACATATTTCAGTTTTATTCACTACCAATAAGTGTAATTACTTTTTACACATTTTAGAGGACTTTTCACTCTTATTCCTTTATTTTATTGTACTTTACCAAGATATGCTTTTATATTCACCTCCTCATTCCACCTCCAGTGTTGAGGAGTAAATGTGTTTTCATTCTCCACATGACTTCTCCAAGGTAGTATTCTGTGGTTGTCAGTAGGTATAGAATCATTTAGAAGACTTTCCTCAATAAAGGTGAAGAGGTGTCAAGCAGCTAAAAAGAAACACAGAACAGCTTATAAGCATTCCTAATACCTCTCCCAGAGGTCAAATCAATTACTAGAGACGGCTGAAAGTAGAGAGGAAGGGTGTTATTTCGCTCTAAGTTGAAGGTACATCTGTCTTGGAAGTTTATGGCTTTCACCTTCTCAGGAACAACTACAGGGACATTCACTGACATTATCATTCACCTAAACTTACCTTAAAGTTAAAAATTCCCCAAAAATGTGTATGTGACAAAATGTGGTATATTTGGTCATCCAGTGATTTTTAAGTAATTAAGTGCTTAAGCAGAGTATTTTCTCTTCCAGGACAACTAGAGTATTTCTATAATTATCTATTATTAAATAGCTTTTTTAAATTAGACTTAATTTATAAAGTTAAAATGGAAGATTATTTTTCCCCCATAATTCTTTGGAGAAAAGCAATTTAGGGTAGAAGATGGGACCTGAGGCCATAAGTGAACACACAGCTTTTTAACTTTGACTACATGTTAGAATTAACTGGGAATTTTTTTTATTTCCTACCGGAAACCTCTGCCAGGAAGGTTGTGATCTTGATTTCACATCTGAATCAATTCTGTACGAAACACCATCAGTACATGCCCACAAACTTCTAAGTTAATTGAGATTTAAAATCTTAAAAACTGTCTTATTTTCTGGAAGGTAGACTTTAGGACACTAGTTAAACTCTTACAGAAAACTGAGAACAGTGTTTATATTTTTTATGCCTGATTGCTTTTCTCAACACCTGTGTCTCTCTGTACATGTGCTTATGTAGCATTCCATTCTAAAGATGTACTCTCATCTTAATATTAATGTCCTAAAAAATTTAAAGAGATAATTAATGTTAACAAAAATATCCTATATTATGTAGAAGTGTAAGTATTGAAGTAGATGTTAGCTCTTACTTCTACCATCCAGCCGAGTTACACTTTGGTAGCAGAGAGCAATTTCAGTCAGCTATGTTGCAACTGTACAACTCCAAGTGCGCACAATTTACTTTCTATAGAGAAAAATATACAAATTGAGTGAACTACTTTTGCCACAGAACCAATAGATATTTCTTTAATGACTAATATTTTCTGATAGAATTTTAAGGGTGTGTGTAATATTATATCATCCTTGAAAGTAATAGAATGATTCATATTGTTAATAATTCTCCAGCTCTAATACTACTTACAAAAACCAGCAGATATACATTTTGTCATTTGTTACCACACATCATAATCTGTAAATTGCATCATTCTATGCCTAAAAAAAGAACAAATTCTAAAACATTTTATGTTAGATGTACTCACCTGACTTACTGTTTCAAGCTGACTGAAAAGTTGGTGCTATAACTACCTAGTAATGAGACAGAGAGATACACTAGATTTTCATCTACTGAACGTTCTATTGATTTGCTACAAACTATTCCTGTGACCTCTGTCCTTGAGTCTTATAACTGTTAGGGGTCCTTGATTCAAGGAAGAGAAATCAATTCTCTCTAATTTAAACAGAAGTGCGCTTTACAGGAAGGATATAAGATATTAAGAATTGTTAAGAAAACTGGAAATCAGGCTCCCAAAACAGGCAGACACCAAGCAAAGGCAGGCAGGGAGCATCAGGTGAGCAACCTCTGTAGAACACATCTGGTCAGAAAGCAACCATTAGCTCCAGTACGCTTACCACCATGAGACACCACTGCCCCTGGGCATTACTACAGAAACCAATGGATGCCATGGCAGTCACTGCAGTACATGGCACCAAGTACTAAATCTAAAACTGTCCCTCCATGCTTGTATTTACTACCCCAGCATCAATGTCCCTAGCAGAAGAGTTTGATCTGCTGAGCTAATGTCACTTACCCACACACCTAAATGCCAGGCATAGGGAGAAGGAAAGTTTTCCTTCTTTTGGCTTCTGTACAGGGAGCTTGAGCTATAGATCCCACCAAGATTCTTAGGATGGAATATTTCTTAAAATACAAAAGGGATTTGGAAAATGGATGGCTAAAAAAGTGAGGAGTGGTGGGGGGTGTCACCTCCCAAGAACTGTGAATGAATAATAACCATTATTAATAGAGAGTGAGGGCAAGGGGAGCATACATTCCATTGATAAAAAAAACTTGTAGAATCAACTTCAAATATTAAGCACAGACAAAATTATCATTGGTTAATTTAGGATGGTTGACTCTGGGGTCAGGTACAATTTTGTGTTACTATTTTGTTATTGTGGCTAAGACAGGTCATGGGAACACATACCAGGAGCCTTACACATCAGCAATAAATGCAGTTGCCAGCATGGTGTGATTTAATGGGCAAGATATTAGATGGCTAAAAACTGGCCATTATTTCTAATGAATAATAATAAATGCACAACATATCAATATTTGTGTGATACAAGTAAATCAGTGGTTAGAGGGAATTTTATAGTTTTAAACGGTTATATTAGAAAACAAGGAGTATTTGAAATCAGATATTTAAGATTCCATGTTAGGAGTCCAGTGAAATATGATCAAACTAAAACAATATCAAGTAGAACAAAAGATATAAAAAAGACAAACTGTAAAATAGAAAACAAACTATGGATAATTAACAAAGCTGAAAGCTGGTTCTTTGAAAATATCATTGTAATTAATCATATCAACAGAACATAAACTAAGACAAAATCATCTCAATAAATGTAGAAAATATTTTACAAGACAAGACTCGTTTATGATTTCTTGAAAGCTTTCAGAAAATTAGTAATATTAATAAATGGGAATAAAAAATCACATATAATAAGTATATGAAAAAATGCTTAACATCAGAAGTTATCAAGAAAATTCAAGTTAAAACCACAATGAGATAGCACTTCACATTCACAAAAACAGCTAAAATTAAAATGACTGACCATACTAAATGTTGACGAGGAACAAGAAATCTACATTGTGGTGGGTATATAAAATGATACAGACATGGGAAAATAGTTTTGCAGTTTTGTATAAAGTTAAACAAATTTGTACCACATTACCTAGCAATTTCACTCCTAAATATTTATCTGAGAGAAATTAATATATTCTCTCAGATAAATACCTAGGAGTGGAATATATATCCACATAAAGACAAAGATGTTCATAGCCTAATTATTCATAGTAGCCTAACACTGGAAAACTTAATTGGCCATCAACAGGAGAAGGAATAAACTGGTATTTCATACAACGGAATACTACTGAGCAATAAAAGGCATGAGGCACCAGTATATGCAACAACATGTGAGTCTCCAAACATTTTACTTCATAAAAGAGCCAGACAAAAAGATTAGATATATATAGATATAGATATAGATTCTGACAATTAAGTTTGTGAACTCATCCTGGAAAAAGTGTTACATACCTCACTGCTGAATAGCACTATGGTTGCCTTCAAAGTACTCGCCTTGGGAAGCTATGCACCGATGCCAGCACCTAGTCAATCCTTTAAAGCAATTTTGGAACTCTTTTTCTCGAATGGCCATCAGAGCTGTTGTTGTATTACCCTTGAGGTCCTGAGTGTCATCAAAATGTCTTCCTTTCAATATTTCCTTTATCTTTGGGTGAAGAAAGAAGTCATTGGGGGCCAGATCAGGTGATTAGGGAGGGTTCCAATTCAGTTATTTGTTTACTGGCTAAAAAGTCCCTCACAGACAGTGCTGTGTGAGCTGGTGCATGGTGCAAGAGTCATGAATTGTTGATGAAAAGTTCAGGTCATCTAACTTTTTCAAGCAGCCCTTTCAGCACTTCCAAATAGTAAACTTGGTTAACTGCCCAGTTGGTACAAATTCATAATGAATAATCCCTCTGATATCAAAAAAGGTTAACAGCATCATTGCAACAAGTTCACGAACTTAATTGTCAGCCCTTCGTGTGTGTGTGTGTGTGTGTGTGTGTGTGTGTGTGTGTGTGTGTGTGTGTGTCTGTGTCTGTGTATGCATGTGTGTTATATATATATGCATGTGTATATATGTATGTATATATGTATGTATGTATACATATATGTTATATATGTGTATGCCTGTGTGTTATATATATTACAATCAATGTAATATATATATATATACAATGTACATATATATATATATATATATATATATATATGTATATAATTACATTGATGTGAAGTTCTTAAAAAGGCAAAACCAATGTAAGGTGAAAGAAAATCATAAGAATAGTTTTCTTGGGGTTTGGGAGAGTACATTGACCAGGAAATGGGATTAGAGTACTTTTGGCTAAAGAATATATTATATAACTTGTTAGGGAATTGGCTATATGGGTATGCTATTTTTTCAGACCTCATTGAATTGTGTCCTTATGATTTCCATATTTCAACTTACATACGTTTTACCTAAAAAGGAAAACTTAAATATTAAACTCTAGTTAGGTTTGCTCTGAAACTCTATTTTGTGTATTCTAGGATTGAGCAAACAAATAAATATATTGAAGCTAATTGGAGCAAGTTTTCTCATTTACACACACACACAAATTTTCTAGTTCTATTCACTGAGAGAGCATGGGAGCAAAGACACACCAATAGCAATGGCATGCCTACTTTAGATCCTGGTTTCTAAACTCCATTCTCCATTAAAGGAAACCATGATTCCTAAAAGAAATAGATGATACCAGTGCTAAGCATGGAAAGTACAAGATAAGCCTGGAACCTCTTGTTGTGACAAAAAGTAAAGAAACAAAGAACAAGGAGACATGTCAAACATCATTCAGCTTAAAAAGAATCATGTGCCCTGACATGATTCTCTGGCTAAATCTGACAATTTAACCACCAAAATTAATCTTAACAATAATGGGTTATAATCTGGTGAATAAAAAAACAATTTGTGACTCCATACTGACATAAATAAATACATGACTAAATAAATAAATGAGGGAAAAGGAAATGTACTTTTCATGGTAGAATGCAGACCAATAAATGAAGAAAGAATGATGGAGGTAGAAAACCCTGGGTGGACATTAAATCAAGTAGATAAAAGTTTGATGAACAAGATATTTTACATAGTCTCAAAGCATCTCTTCACAAGTTACCTATTAATTATGAAGGAAAATAGTGACTTTACCATGGAGAAACCTGGTGAACACCACTTTACCCAAGTAATCAAAACTAATGTCACTAACACTAATGCAATCTGAATCATGTGCTCTGATATGATTATCTGAAAAGAGTAAAATATCACTTCAGTGGAATTCCAGACAAAAATGCATAACTTGAAACTAATAAAGATGAAACATCAGGTAAACTCAAATTGAGGGATATTCTACAAAATCATTAATCTATGCCCTTCAAAACTTAAGACCAAAAACACTAAGCATGGCTAAGGTGTATTCCAAATTAAGTGATACAAAAGAGACAGGAAAAATAAATGTAAACCATACTCCTGGTTTGGATTATGAATAGGGAAAAAAATGGGGCAATATCCTCATTTTAATAACTATCTTGTTAATAGGAGAATAAACAGGTTCTTACACAACACACTGAAATATTTAGGGGTGAAAATTCATAATGTCCCCAATTTGCTTTCATAAGAATCAGAAAAAATATACTAACATGCAGGTATATCGAGAGGAAGTAAATAGGAAAAGTATAAATAATCGAATCTGGGTATAGGTTACATGGGTATTCCTAGGTCTTTGTACAATTCCTGAAACATTTCTGTAAGTTTGAAAGTATATCAAAATAAAAAGTTAGAAATAAATCAGTAAAAGTCAGACATTCTCCCCCTGCCTCCCTCCCCCGCCAAAAGCTGCACACAGAAGATTAATAAGTCGAAAAAAAACAAAAACAAAAAAAAATAGTACAAAATTCCAGGTTTTCTAGCTCCAGGGTCTTTGAAGGATAGTTCTTAAACATAGGATGGAAGAAAGTTCCTTTTTTGCTCTACTAGGAAAAGTCCCTGAAGGTAATACATGCCTTCATCTCAAATCTGGTTCTATCTTGTTTGATTGCAAGAATAGGAGTAAGGAAGTGAGAATCAGGCTGATTACTCTTTTGCCTTAGGGGAAGAAAAAAATATATTATTGGTGAAATATTTTTGATGCATTTTTTATAAAATGATAAGGAAAACTTTTTCTAAGGTAGCTGGATATTTGTAAGCCTACAGCTATTCTGAAGACTTAAAATGCACACAGCAGTTTGAGCACTGTCAATCATTAACTCTGTGAGATTTAAGCGTTCTGTTTAGCGAGATCAAGATTCTTTTTTGTTTGAGAAAAAAAAAGGACTGAGTTAACTGGGAGTGAGATCCCAAGACATTTGCATCCTTTTCCTTACCAAACTATTTCTTCTACTCATTTATAGCTTATAGTCCACAGCCTTTATGTGATAAGTTACAGCAAACATATTTTTCACTCACTAATGAACCCCGATTAGAATTAAACCCTTAAAGGTAATATTTGTGACAAAGTCACATCAGAAAGTATTTATAGCTTTCCGATATGCCCTCAGTAACTTTGAAAAATCCATAATAATAAATTATCGATTTCTTTCCAAATTTTCTATATTTATTACAAGTGATACTTTCTGTCATTTACTATTATAGATATAAAATGTCTAATATGTAAGCTTATCATAAGAAGACATACATGTAGTCTTGCAATTAGCTCAGGCTACTACCTGGTTGTATGAAAGATGCTCTAACTCATACTATGTCTTTTTCATATTGTTGATTAAAAGTTTTTTGAGGTAAAACAATTAATTCTCATTGGAATAAAAATGTGTTAGTATTGGACACCTTATAATTATATTTTCCTTGATTATCTCATTGATCCTCAGTTTCCATATGTGTAAAATAGAAATTATGAATGTTAAATGAAATCACATATATAAAGTGCCTAGTACAATATCTGGCACATATTAAGTACGCAATAAATGGCATCCATATATACAGATTATTTTACATTGGATAGCTTCGAGTTAAGAGTAAAATACTGAACACGTTTGTCATCTCTGAGATCAAGAAACATGGGATCTCATAAAAATTTTAGCAGCTAGAGCAGCAAAAAACAAATTGGTAGATAGAATCCCAGGCTAGTGGCATGTAGAGGGGGATGTTGATAAAAAAATGTGCTGGTTTCCTCCATCAGCCTCCTCAGTACCCCAGCAAAGCACAGAATTTGGAAGCATTTGATACAGAGGAGAGTAGAAAATTACAGAGAAGAAAACAGGTGCGTGTGAGGGGGGTTGTGGGTGGAGGAAGGAGATGGAAAGCAGGTTGACAGTCTATGTTCAGCCGCCTCAATTTTCTTCCTCCTCTTCCATACACTGAATACAAGTAGTCAGGTACCCGAACCCCAGGAGCCAGAAACTAGAGGTTTAATTACTGGTAACATTGAATAGATGAGGATAAAATAATAGGAATATGGGGCACATAGTAGAGCAAGAATGAGGCATATAATTGAAAATAAGAGTAATTACTAACTCACGGTATACATAACAGACTAATCCTAAGACTTGTGCCTAACCCTAACCTTACTGGAAACCAATGGGAAGGCAGAAAATTGGAGAATTTTTTTCTGTAGAAATTAAAAATTCTAGAGACAGACTTCCCTGCATTGATATTTAGGGGCCTGTGTGACTGGCCATCATACTAAAGAGTTTCACGTGTGTGAGGGAGTGTTCATTATAAGCACCGGAGTCCACAGAGCTTCCAATCAAAACTGGATGTCTTTTTGTTAAATAAGAATGGTCACCAAGGATCATGAAACAGATAAAGACTCCAGAATATGAGAGAAGCCAAGAAAAGAAATTCAGAGGAAAGATAATGCTGGACATGGAAAAATATTGCAAAATTAAAATCAAAATGCAAATTCATACAACAGCGAGATAGAAGTTTTCACGTCCATAAAAATGGATGGTATTTATGAGGAAGAACTCTTAGCTAAAATAACATAGTTGAAAAAAAATGTCTACAGAATCTTAGAAGTAAACAAAATGTCAAGAAGATGGGAAGTGTGAAAGAAAAGCTAAGAACTGAGAGCATCAAACCAAGAGCTCAAATAACCAATTAATAAAATAGAAGGAAAAACAATAGAAGGAAAGTCATGATAATAATATTTTTTAAAAAGAAACTTTTCCAAGACTAAAGAATACATATTTCCAGATTGAAATGACTCAATGAAGTACAAGCACAACTATTTTTTAAACAATATCCAAACAAGATATATTGTCATGACATTTCAGAATACCATGTTAAAGAGACAATCCTAAACAAATTAATAGTCATAAAAAAAGAGGCACATCTAAACAAAGAGAATCAGAATTACATCAAGCTTTTCAACAATACCTGATGACTCAGAAAATAATTTTCAACCTAGAATTTTTTCATACAAGGATAAGAGTAGAGTGAAGATATTTTTAGACATGGAAAGATTCACAAAATTTTCCTTTCTCAGGAAGTTGTTGGAAAGAAGCGCAGAATGCAAAATACATCTACACAGGCATTAGTGCCAAAGTTTGACAAATAAACTGTTTCTTTGTAGCTTAAATAATAGCTCATCTATGAAAGTAAGGGAGAATGAGGGACTACCTATAAATGATGAGTCAAGACAAAGTTTTAAGCATATTATTTAAAATTACAAGGTAACCAAAATAGAAATTAAAAAGTGATAACATTATATTGAAAGGAAAAGAAAAGAAGCAGGATGGTATAAGGTACATTTTTATCATCAGAGAAAGTTCATAGATGTTTGAAATTGATACTCAAAAATAGTTTTATAAACATATCTTCATGTGCCTCTAACTGGGGTTTGGATCTATAATGACATACCTGAAGAAACTGCATGTTCCCCACCTTCCCACGGAAGCCAAATTCCAAGATAAGCAGATTTTTTTTAATTACAGTGAGTTGTCACAGGGTGCCCATTTGGTACCATGACTTAAATACTGGGAGCATTGTTGGTTCCGGGGGCAGCAGAAGCCTGAACTTGAAGCAGATCACAGGGATCCCTGGCTGCTCTTGAATGAATCTTAAGCAGGACGGAGACTACAGCTTGCTGGCTGGCTACAGAAATTCATGAGCAAAGCACAACAACTACAGTAAATATTGAGGAAAATGCTTAACACTTAGAGCACACCGCACTCTGTATGGTTCAGCTCCACCTCGGGGAAGGCCCAATGGAGCATCAACAGGGGTATATCAGCCATCTCTTTCTCTTCAGGAGGCACAAATCAGTAGCTGGGGCAAAGAAAAACGATAGCTGATTCTGGTTGTAGGTGTCATTTCCACCTACAATGCAGCCAAATCTCTTTTGGAAAATCTGAGAGACACAAGAAGTGGGGTGTGCTGAGAGCCTACCCGTCAGTCTACTGAAGCTATTCATTCAGTAGACTTAGGCCTAAACTGTTAAAGTCAGTTTTCCTGTGAAAATTTACAGTTCAAAAGACCTAAGGTGAATTTTTATGTGTGAGGTCTAAGATTATTACTCATCATATTCCTGAAGCAGTTCTCTCAACAGTCCCTGATGGAATTATGAGAATTCTCTGCACCCAAAGTTGGATGATAGCTGCAAAAAGCCCTTTGCTATTATTAGCCAAGCTACAGATGTCTGCAGAAACATGCCTTTTTTTTTCTCAGTCACATACCCTGCAAACACAAAGCTCTGTGAGCAAGAGGCATCTCAGCAGGGATGGTTACAGTAAGTGACTGCAGATAGCACATCACAGGGCACTTTCCTCAGATTCTCTCTCTCTCTCTCTCTCTCTCTCTCTCTCTCTCTCTCTCTCACACACACACACACACACACACACACACACCACTCACATCACCCTGTAACATCTATATGAATCACAGGAAAAAGGCAACTCTGTTGTCAAATAGTAAACACAAAACATGATAGGACATGAAATATTAGGTACATAATTTGCAATTCATAAATCTGAGGTTTGTATGTCCTGAGACAGTATAAATATTACGAGTTCTATAACCAAAGATTTTGTGAAGAGATCATGAACATAATGGATTTACTTCTCTAATTGTAATTCCTCAGTTCTGTGGGAACCCGTAAGGAGTAGGGGATCATGCAATATGCTCCACTCTGAGAGCCAAGCTTTCCTTTGGTTGTGCTGTGGTACAACTCTTCTGCCCTGTTTTTAGATGTTTATATCGCTCTTGTCTTGTTTCCAGTTTAAACACTAACCTGAGATTGAGATTATGCTTTATGTTCCTCTCTCCCTTTTTCTCTCCCTCACCCTCTTTTTCTTCTACTTTTCCTTATTTCCCGATGTTGATCCTTGTCTTCATGCTGAGAGGACCCATTCCTTCCATACTCCAACACTTCCCTCCTTACCCCCCCCCCATTCCTGGATTATATAGCCGTTTCAGAGTTTGTCTCTATTATTTATTTATTGCTGTGTAACAAACAATCCCCAATTTAGTCACTTGAAATAACAGCAATTATTTCATAGTTTCTGTGGGTCAAGATTCCAGGCATGGCTTAACTCCGAGGCTCTACGACGTGGATCTCTCCAAAAAACAGCTCACACCATGGCAGCTTGCTCCAAGATAGTGAACAAGCTTTAAAGCAAGAGAGAGTGCCAGCAAGATGGAAGTCATTGTCTTTTGTAGTGAAGTCACAGAAGTGATATTCACTTAATTTTGCTGTGTTCAATTCATCAGATGCAAGTCACTAAATCCATTCAAGAGGGGATTATCCAAGGGATTATCAAGAGTTGGAGAGTGTTGGAGGCCATTTTTGAGACTGCTTACCAAGCATGTGTCGAGTGAGTGGGGTGACTGTTTGTACAGGTTGGAGAAGAGAGATGAAGTATGGGAGCCATGTCAGAGCTGCCTACTGCCCTGGCTTGATGGCTCGCACACTCCAGAGCCACATCTGTCCTTTTCTTTCTTCTTTGACCCAACATCCATCTTACTTTGTCTTTACCATAAGGCTTTATACTCACTGAACTCTTGGTTTTAACCATTTGCCTGATAGCCTAATTTTTTGTCATGCCCAAGAGCAGTAACTAATATTTATATCTTGATGTATATACAGTTTACAAAGCATTTTCCTGTAAGGAATTAAGGTTCAGGAAGAGATAGCCGAAAGGCAGAAAACAGTGGTCAGAGAAGTAGAAACATCCAGATAGTGCAGGAATCATAACAATGAATAGTTTCAAGCATTCAGTGGTCAGTTATTAAGATCCCTGTGTTTCCCACTTAAAATTAGACTCACTGAATCACCATTGTAGATCTAGGATATTATTTGTAGACTACAGAGTTTTATCATTTGGTTTCTTTAGTAAGTTTAGTAAATTTGATATATTTGATGTGTGATTACTATAATAAACAGATCAAGTTATAAGAGTTGTAACTTTTAAATAGAAAAATATCACTAATTTTTAATATAACCATAGAAGCTGAATTAATATCAGGACTCTTTGCTTATTAAGGTCAGGTTCCAACAGTGGTTGCTATGGTTGTGTTTGATGGCTTTCATTGACTGCATAACAATTAGAAACATTTTCCTGAAAACTGATTTTGCTGGTAACCAGTGACTGAAGTGAATTCAGGTTCAGTCACCTTTTGTAATTTAATCCGGCATTTATTTTGCAGTCACGGCCATAGCCACATACAAATCAATCAGCAGAAAATACTTATTTATGTCAAATATGGATTTTCCAGCAAATAGCTTATGAAAACACCTTTCATGTGGATAATGACTAGAAGTAAAAAGTAGACTGATTCCCTGTAATTATAGCCTGGTGTTGCTTTAATCACCAGTAAGTAGTCTATTGCTAAGAAAACTAGCATACCCAAAGCAAGTCAGGACACAAACTATGGCTTAAATGAGGAGATAAAGGGGAAAAAGAAAAGGTAGTTTATTCTGTCTTATGTATTTCCCCCTCCACCACACCCCACTGTCTTGCATTTGGGTGTCTTCTCATTTAGATAAAGCTATTTAAGTGACAGTTGATGAACAGTGAATTTGTATTCCATGAGTACTCTCTCGCAGATTTGGATTACATACAGATGAAAAATAGTCCATATGGCTTTCAAACAAAATAAATGGCTGCACGCCCTGAAAAATTCTAGTGGAAAGGTTGGCATGCTAAAAGGTTAATTAAAATTTGACTCTGCAGGATGGATATTTTTATTTATAGAACCTTAGGCTGATTTTTAACAACCATGTTTTCTTCTCGTTAAAATACTATGAACAGCTAATAGCAATCAGCTCAAAGAACTGAATATCTTAAAGAAAGGGATGATTCATAGGTTTTTCAATAATCATTTTATAGTAGGTGTCTCCACTAAAGAACACATAAAGCATTTGTATTCAGCCATTGTCTGGTTCAAATGTCAGAATACATTAAGTTGGAAAAAATGAGGAGCGATTCATTTAAAGCTGTCTAAAATAAGTCATTGATATTATCATATAAATTTGATATTCCCCTAAAGGTTCTGAAATTATTCTCTGGCATGGCCTAACTCATAAACTGTGAAAGCGGACAATTAGAAGCATTATTTTTAAAAATAGGCATTAAGGAAACTCACATATATAACATAAACATAATATACTCGTATTAACATACATAACATACACTGGCAAATAATGACATTTAAGAAAAGCAAAAGTTCGTCATGGGAACATTATGTACACATTCTGACAGAGAGAGAGAATAAGAACCATTTTATCATTTTAAGTTCTGTAGGATTAAATATCCTTTTCCCCTACTCCCTGAGAATAGATCAAGAACTGGATTTAAATCTAAAGTGGAAAGATGCAAACATGAATAAACAGCTATAAGGGGAGGGAAGTAAAGATTTTTAAAAAAAAGAAAAGGGACATATCAGAAATGCATCCTCCCCAGATAAGTGTGTACTCCCAGGGACAGAAACAACCAATTCATCCTCAAACTCCTCACTCAATTTCTCTTTTTCTCTTCTTCCTTTATAATAAAACCCTTGAATTCTAGGTGGCATATCCTCTTTTAGAATCAAGATTACACATCCCCACCTTCTTCAAAGCAAGAAAAGACCAATAGCTTGGTCTAGGCCAGTGGAATGTAAATGGCAGTGGTGCCTGCATCTCCTCGTGCAGTGTCTATTTTCTCCTTTCTCCTTCCCGCTGACTGGAAGGTTGATGTACATGCTCTGTCCAGAGCAGCTTCTGATTTAATGAGTGAACTTGGGGATAGAGTGCTTGTAAGACTGAGCTATAAAATAAAAATAGCCTGAGTCTCTAATATTATGAAGGGTCAGACCAGTCCTGGATTGCTCTACCTAACTTGTACGTTAAGAGAGAAAGCAATTGCTACCTTTTAAATCCACTGTTATTTTGTTTTGTGTTGTTGTCACTTTAGAGTGCACCAAATCCTAATTAAGTACACACTCTAAGATGTGAATTTATTCTATAGAAATAAGAACAGCAACATCTCCACAGTTTAAGATACTAAATTTTAAAAACCAAAATAAATATACAATTTCCCTGGAAAGACAAGTGCACTAGACCAATGATTCTCAACTTTCAAGTACATCAAAATCACCTGACTGCTTGTAAAAACAGAGATTGCTGGACCCCACCCCAACATATCTGATTTAGTGGGTCACAGTGGGGTGAAGAATTTGCATTTCTAAGAACTTCCCAGGTGATGCTGATGCTGCCTCACTACAGACACACACACATCCCAGGATATACCTCCCCTTCTAACGCATGCATACTCTGGAAGTCCTACAGCAGGATACAACTGCCCTTGTGCTATCATCAGAATATCCTAATTTCTAAATGTCATGCAAGGCCACTTTTAACATCCTGGAATACCTTTCCATTCACCTAACAAGCTCTACACATTATTTTAAATTGATCACAACTTACAAAAATAGTGAAATAAATATAATACAGAATCATGTTTTTAGTTATCATTTATTATAATATATTTATTTCAAGTTCCATTTTAGAAATCAGGTAAAATATATAAAATCCAATTATAGAAAAGTGGTTTTTGCTATCTATAAAGGAGGGAAGGGGATCATTTGTTTCAAAATCACCAAGAGCACTTATTAAAAATGGAGATTTTTGAGCCCCATCCCACACATACTGAATCAGAGCACCTGAAGGCGGGACTAGGAATCCTATTATTAATTTAATAAACGTCCCACGGGATGCTTATGAACCCAAATATTTGCTAATCATTGATCTTGTTGAAGTGTCACACTAGCTCAGGCTCACGATGATATTTTTAAGCATGAATGAGCATTAAACAGACAGCTAGAATGACCTCCTTAAAGATACAGGCAAAAACCTTGAAACTCACTTGTAGTTACCCGAGGGTAGTTGATGGTGTGAGATAGCAGGCAATCACCAGATTAAAATCATCCAAATAATGGAATCCTTCTATTGAATACTTTGTTTGAAAGATATTTTTCCCACTCAAGTTTCAGCTAGTTATTTGACATCCACCCATGTAGTCACAGAAGGGATTGTTGTCCTACAGGAGGTCTGTTGCAGACTGCACTCGCAGAGATATGCATATTGAGGAGAAGCAGAGAAAGCCACATCTCCTGGTTTTTTTCAGCATTGCAGAGACCTAAGTAGTAGCAAACAGGTAAGAAATAAGATATACAAATGGCCAACAGATACTAAAAAGATGCTCACTATCACTATTCATCACGGAAAAGCAAATCAAAACCACAATGAACTATCACCCAACACTTGTTAAGATGTCTATTAGCAAAAAGACAAAGGGTAATTGCTGGCAAGGACGTGGAGGAAAGGGAACCTACATGCATTGTTGGCGTGAATGTAAGTTGGTACAGCCACTGTGGGAAACAGTATGGATGTTCCTCAAAAAGTTAAAAAAGGTACTACCATATGATCCATCAATCCCACTTCCAAAGGAAATGAAACCGTTATCTGGAAAAGGTATCTGTACTTCTGTGTTCATTGCAGCATTATTCACAATAGCCAAGGTATAGAAACAACCTAAGTGTCCATTAACAGATGAATGCATAAAGAAAACGTGATATATATATATATATATATATATATATATATATATACACACACACACACACATATATATATAAATGTGATATATATATATATATACATATATATATCAAATGGAATATTACTCAGTCTTTGAAAATAAGTAATCCTGCCATTTGCAACAAAACGGATAAATCTAGAGAGTATTGTGCTACGAGGTGAAACAAGCCAGACAGAGAAAGACAAATACTGCATGGTATCACTTATATTTTTTTAAAGAAAAAGAAATGAACTCAGAGTAACAGAGACTAGAAAAGTGATCGTCAGGGGCTGAGGGATGGGAAAAATAGGGAGATGCTGGTAAAAGGTTTTGGGCTCTCCATGGTTGTTAAGGTAAAGTCCAAATTGCCTATTGGACCCTAAAAGGTGCTTCATGATCTCACTCTTTCTTGTGTCTCCATCTTCATCTCTCACCATCCTTCTCCTCTCACTTGCACCACATCAAACTATTCGCATTTCCTCTGCGTCCCACTTTCTCATCTACAGCCTTTTCCCTCTGCTTGGAAAGCCCTCTCCAGATTTCTATACCCACCCACCTTTTCTCCCGGGATAACTCCCACTTAGCTGTCAGGACTCCACTCAGGTAACACCCCTTTTTGGAAGTCTCTCTGACCCTCCACCCTGGCCTGGGTTTCCATCATTATTATCTGTGATGTTGCCTCTCTCTCTCTCTCTCTCTCTCTCTCTCTCTCTCTCTCTCTCTCTCTAATTGTTCCCTCCCATTTTTTCCTTCTCCCTCTCATAAGCTATTAATATACATACTAACACATAAAATTGCTATTCCTTAGCCCAAAATTCTGAACTTGCAAATTCCAGCATTGGGAAACATTTCTAGACCGTAATTCATATTTGATGCACTTTTACTCTCTATTATGTGATTCCAAGGACTACTGAACACTGATGTCCTGAGGAAAACCATGGAGTGGGGAGTTTGCCTTCGCACTCACTCTATCCAGCTTTCAGATCTCCCTGTTTTTATGCTCTCACCCAATCAGAATGCTATTGTTCTCACAAGACACTTACTAACAGGACTCCATATTCTGGGTGTTTTCTCTTGAATCCCACTTAATTTGTACCCCCTTCAAAACTTGCCTATTCTAAAGCCAACCTCAAATTCTGTGCTGCAGTTCATGCAGGTATCAGGAAGCAACCAGATGGGCATGGCATATGGACCTTAGAAGGAGAGGCACTAGCCGAAAACAAGGTAAACCAGAAGATAAACGCAGAAAGAATCGCCTGTGAGGGACTGTTGGACTCCACCCTATTTGTGGTCTCTGCAATATCCTAGTGCTCAGGTTCTAGTCAGCACTTTATCTGCCACACATCCAGCCAGCTGACTGTAAACAGTCCCAGACTAGAGAGAGATGCAGTTTACCTGATAAACTTAGATGACTCAGTGTCTCTACCTACTGCTATCTCAACTGCTTTCTGGGTTTTTGTTTTGGCAAAATCAGCAGCACAGCCCTGGCTCAGCTCCCCACTAAACATTCAATCTTGGCATTCAGTCTTGGCTCCTTCCCACATAGATTTACCCTGGGTCTCTAATACTGTATCCTATTCACTACCTGGCTTCCCTGTCTTCCCTCCATTTCCATGATTTCAGAATTTCTATGCCACATGCCAGGATGGGCACATCAGTAGGAGGAGGGTTTTCTAGCTAAACCTTGACTGTGCTGGTGTTTTCATTTTCATTCAACTTTTGGTGAACTCTATATACTCTGCACCACATTGTGGACTCAGTACTTCTCAAAGAGTTCCAAGTTAAAGATCTCTTTATGTACTGACAAGATACTGGAATTAAATAGATGAAACTATCAGATTGAGGAACCCCATAATAAGGGGATCTTGAACATGGTTTCTATTGAGATGCTAATCTCTTACAAATACCACCTGTCACCTGGCCCACCAACACCTCTTATAGTTCTGACAATATCTATATGATGGTATTGCTGTTATTCATGGTTTTAAATTACTTTAAATGTTTGATCAATATTGACTTTGAGCTACTTTTCATTATTTCAGTATTAATTAATTTGGAATTATAAAAGTCAACTTTGCATTTATTACTGAGATTTATTTTACTGATCTCTGTACAAAAAGAATAACTTTTTCTTAATCCCACGGAGTGAAATGTAAATCTTTAGGATTAATGGAAATATTTCTCTCATCATACTGGTCACTCTCTTAGAAACTATCATCTCTTTATAGTGTATACTTTGAAAAATCTCTTTGTTTTACAGTTCAAAATGAATTCATCATAGAGGATGCCAGCTTAGAGCAATAAATGGGCAATAAATGCCTCTTTATTTAAAGACCAGAAACACATTAATTATAACAGAATGGTGTAAACCTCCCTACTCTGATTCAGAAACATCTCTCAGTTTTTCCTCACTGGGATATAACCTAATATTATACATTCATATTATTGGCCCCTATTGTTGAAAAGAAGATGATAATAGCCACTGATATTCTCCAGGCTAAATATATAAAAAGTTTATTCTAGTAGAAGTGACATGATGGATGTAACCAGCAGTACATCCACCTTTTCATGTGTGCGCGCATACACACACACACACACACACACACAGGGAGGGAGGGAGGGACCTCTTGACCTGTGTGTCCCGTAATTGTCTACTGGGAGGTAAGTTGTTAGTGTTACCATAGAAATCAAATCCCCTTTCCCACAGAATAAGTCTGAACATATAAAAATGGGAGATATTCTGGCTAGTGGGAGGAGCTCTCCCTTTACCAGTATTGATTGTATTTCTAGTAGGAAAAGAAAAAAGAAAGCAGAACCAAATGTCTGACACACCTCCTTGGTCTTCCCTTCTCTTTGCGTCTTAGTCTTGCAAGTCCTCTCTACAAAGGTAGCTCTGCAATGCCTTCAATCAGATTTTTTTGGTTTATATTCTTGTAATTGTTTTATTAGCTTTACAACTCTGTTTAGTTCTTCTGTTGTTCGAATAAGCTAGCTCACCATTTTTGGACGCAGAACTCTTTTAAATAAGATATTGTTAAAAAAAGAATTATATTGGAATTCTAAGAATAGCAGAAAGTGTTGTTTAAGAAGACCTAAATATATTATGTAGGAAACAAAAGGTTAGGAAAATCACCTTTAAAAGAAAGAGAAGTTTAAGAGATGCAAACAATGGTATCTAAAACACAAATATGAAATATTCAACGTATACATAACAGGAATTCCAGGATAAGATGAATGTAAAAGAAGGAAGAATTAAACAGTTAAAGGCTAATCAAAGAAAGCTTTTATTCATTGAAGAATAACCTGATAAATATCCGATCCTGGAGACTGGAAAAACAAAACACAAAAAACCACCTTACGTGTACAAAGAGAGTGAGTGCAGTTCTTTGCAAATAGCATGGAAAAATGGTTATTTCATGAAGTTATTACTCATTGTTTTCTTACATAAAAGACACCAAAACTTAGGTTCATTTACATCTCTACAATAATAAAAGCTTATAATTTTAAATTGGCATCTAAATACATCCAAAGTTTCTTTCTATCGATAACTACTACTTGTCATCAATTTAGCGGCTATGGTCGGGAAGCATTATCATCTTCTTTGTTGTCAGGTTTGTTGTGGGAAGCTCAGGGATAATGCCTTAATCTACTGCAATCTATGATGATTTCATATTGTTCTCAATTTCCTTAACATGCTTTATCCTTACACTAGTTCATTTGTGCTTCACAGATCCAGGTTCCAAACGGGTAATTTTTAAATTTTTTAAAAAGTAAATGAGGACACTTAAGTAAGGTAAAGGAGGACAGATAAATAATAAAAGGTAACATTTGAGGACATTTTTGTGAAAAGGAAACTCACTTTGGTTGGAAATGGAAGGAAGCAAAGTCATATGATTATAAATTACCATTTAATATAGTACAATTTCAGCACAAATTTGAATGATTCAACTGATGGAGCTGAGTTTGCTTGGTTGGCAATTAAAGTGGGGAACGAAGCAATGCTTTATAGGGTGGTAAATGTTATTTTAAGAAAAGAAACAGTATGTGGACCCTCACAGACTTAGTTAACAATCACACAGACCTGCTCCTTGGTCTTACAGACTTGCAAAGGTCATAAGGTGGATGACATCACCATATGTTTTTAACACCATGGCATAACCCACTTTGTTTCATTTACAATGGTAATCTAGTACTAATTACTTCAATGACTCCATAAAATACTAAATTTTCCATACACTCTTTGCTTATTTTCTTTTTTCTAAGTAATCTCTCTCTCACACACATAATGTGCACAGAAGATACATACAGAACTGAAATATTGCTGATTCCGTTGTAAATATATATGACAACAAAGGTTCAACTATACTTTCCCAAATCTTCAGATAAATGGTATTCCAATAAAATAACCCATCTTGTGCTGGCTGAGATAAATTTAGGCAAGGAATACCCCAGGAGCATATAAAGATGAGGCAATAACGCTAAAAGCTAAATGAGAAGATGATTGAAACATCATTGTGTAGCTTAAGAGCTTAATAATTAAGAAAAACAATGCTGGAATAAAACTGCTTAGGTTTGAATTGCAGCTCTGCAATAAACATTCGCTCATTTTTGACATTGCTCACTAGTGAGAAAAAGCTTCAAATATGGTATAAGAAATCGAAAATAACTACTAGTACAATCAAAAATAGAATGTAGACTTCCCAATTCACCAGAGGAGAAAAACAAGCCCACACACTGAGTCCAAATTAGAATACTGGGGGGGAAAAAGAGAAACTGGCAAGTCTGAAGCACTCAAAAGCACATAAAAAGTAAAGCAGAACAGTTTCTTCCTCATCCTCATCACACTCCCCCACTTTCCCTTCCTGTTCCCGAAAACGCCAGCTCCCTTCCAGCTCTCTTCCAGCTTCCTATTACATACCTAAGCAAAGAGAAGAAAAGCAGTCATTTGGTATTGCGACTAAAGCTAGAGAGAGTAACCAGGGTGCTTTTAGCATAACAATACACAGGAAATCTGCAGTGTACTAGGTCTGAGTAATATGTCTGATCCCTTTGCAGCTTCCCCTCCCACACAGTCCAAAAGGCAGCCACCCCTACACAATCCCAACCTTATCTAAAATAGAATAATAATTCCCCCGAGGCTGAGGAGAAAACTGAAGTCATTATCAGCTGGGAGGTGTGAAGAGAAAGTAGAGAAGGTTGGAAGAAGCAGAGGTTTTGAATTTCCTAAAATAATTCTAGAAGGAAAGCGTCATAAGGCAGCTCAAGATTTGAGCCTGAAGAGCTGGAGGGCAGAAAAGCCATTCCTAAATTCCACTGGATTCTCTGTGGGTTGGAGTGTCTCACTCAAGACCGAAGTGTTACTCTATGCATTTCTCTGACTCCTGTGAGCATTTGGTCTGCTAACGGTGGGGCATTTAGTATTGAAAAGTTTCGCCTCTCCTAGCTACTAGTAAGGGTACAAGAGTATGAAAAGTACACGCAGGTAAGATTTCCCTGATAATTCAGGCTGTATCTTTGTAAAGAATATCTTCTTTTACTTACGTATTGGCCTCTAAAGAGAGTTTGCCTTTTTAGTAACTATACACCCCCAATACTAACACATGGTACATTCCCTGATCACTTATTCAAATGTTCAACAATTGGTCATTCATCTCTGCTGAGTAGGGAGTCTTCCTGTAGCCAGGGAAACCAGCTTAGAGTTTCCAGCCCTCTGGCATATTAAATGGCCTGCTATCCATCTTGAGATTCTTCTTTGGGTCAGCTTGACCTGTTCTGAATTCCTGACACTTCTTTCCTGTATTAGTGACAAATCCCTATCCATAAGAAGGCACAACTGAACATGACACCAATGCTGTGATCTATGTTAGTTTTGAGTTTATGTTAGTTTTCAAAATGTATTCATCATGACTAAATGTGATCTGTTATTCTGAATTGGATTCTGAAACAGAAAAAGAACATTAGTGTACAATTCTGTAATACATCACAATGTGTGTTCATCACCCAGAGTCAGTTCTCTTTTCATCACCATATATTTGAACCACTTTACCCTCACCTACCTATGTAATTTTACCAATAATTGTCACCCCAATAAACTTTAATTAAAACACACACACACACACACACACACAGGACATTAGTGAAAAGGTTTGTGAAATCTGAATGAAGTCTAGAATTCAGTTAAAATGAAGTATATAGTCTTCTGAAAAATGTACCATGTTTTATATAAGGTGTTAATCTTAGGGGAAACTGGGTGAGGAGTACACAGGAACTCTCTGTATTATCTTTGTTTTGTTTTTTTTGTTTTTTGTAAATGTAAATGTATTTTAAATTAAAAGTTTATTTTTTAAAAATATCTTTTCTCAACAGGTGCAAGAAGCAGACAATTGGAGTCCTGGATAGCAATAGAAGAAAGCAGGTAAAATAAGCCACTGCCTTGCATACACCAAAAGTCTTTGGGAGAAAGACCACAGCCAGCAGCAACAGCAGTTCTGCAGGCAGGCTCTTCTGAGGAAGACCAAGACTTATTCTGCACTTAAATCTCATGTAGAGTTTTATTAATTAATCAACTTTCTTCTAGAAAATAGAGACCGTGACAATATTTTTATAAATGTTCAAATATCTTTAAGGGGCAAAATCAACACAGTAATCCAGAGGGAATAGAATCTATTCACTAGATCTGTTCATGAATGGGCTCTCATTGCCATTTCACGTCCACTAACAGGACTCTCAGTCATGGCCAATGTAACAGAAAGACCAAATTTATTTGTAAAGCAATAAACGTAAATGGGTTAAGTTCCCTCATTAAATCACAATAAAGCTTATTTTGAGATCAGAAACATTAACAAACCAAATACATTTTATAAGGAAAAATACCCACACATAAGGACCTCTGGATGAAAATGTCATAATGAGTTCATACTTGAAAAATGTTTCTATTTTAGAGGTATACAAATGACAGAAAAGTAATATAAAATTAGAATAGCAAAGAACTTAAGAGTTAAACATCTATGATGGACTAGAAATGGACAGAAAAGCAAAGAGGTCGGTGGAGATTGAATCCAAAGATTGGTTGGGCGTTGGGCCAAAATTTGACAGTGGGGAACAAGGAAACTCAAAATTTCACATAAAACCAGTGCTATGTTCACCTTTCGAAGCCAAGGTCTAGATTTTGGCTGTTTCAACTCCTGAAATGAAGCTTAAAGAGAATAGATAATTTAAAAAATATATTCTTGTAGAATACTGCCTGGGATTATAGCCCAAACTAGGGCAGCAGAAGACTTAGAACAGCCTCTAGAATAGGAACTAATGTCGGCCACCTTCCGCTCTCCTACCTCTATTTAGCATCCTCAACATCACTATTGCTAAAAAATAAATAAGACCTAGTTCTGGATTGAGGATCAATGGGCTGAATGGAGGCAGCAAAACCATACCTCAGAGATGGGTAAAGAAAACAAGTAGGAGATAATACTTTCCACTGAAAATGAATGCACCCTCCCCCACCAAATAATTTATAATACATATGTGATGGGCAGAATTCTAAGATGACCCTCAAGGTTCCCATCACTTCGTGTTCAAGCCCTGTATACTCCTCTCCCCTTGAGAGTAGGTAGAACCTGTGAATATGATGAATGGCACTCTAGGAATTATGTTACATTATATGGCAAAGGTGAAGCAATTTTTGGAGATGTAATTAAAGTCCCTAATCAGCTGACTTTGAGATAATAAAAAATGGGGTTATCCTAGGTGGGCCTAACCTAATTAGGTGAGCTCTTTAAAAAAGATCAGAGATGTTTTCTCCTGTTGGCCTTGAAGAAGCCAGCCACCATGAGTTCTGCAGCTGCAAGGAAATAAATTATGCTAACAACTATGTAACTTAAGAGAAGACTTCAAGCCTCAGATGAGGCCTCAGCCCTGGCTGAAATCTTAATTGTCGCCTGTTAGATCTTGATAACAGGACTCATTGAGCTGTGCCTGGATTTCCAAAACACAAAAAGTGTGAGATATTAAATTGATATTGTTTTAAGCCACTAAATTTGTGGTTATTTGTTATGCAGTAATAAACTACTAATAGAAATTCAAATGCTAGAAAAGAAAAACCAACAAAACGAATAATTGGTGCAGGAATTCACTGAAATCCATCTCATAAAAACTTGACAAAAATTTTTAAATAAATATATTGCAAATATCCAATGAGAAAAACAAAGGTATTTCAATTTTAAAAAAGAAGAAGAATGAGAAGTGGTAAAAAGAAAAGATATGTAAATTTTTAAGTTAAGATGTTGGAAATATAAGGTATAGCAATTGGAGTGAGAAATGCAATGGAGCAGATGAACTGTATAGTGTACATAGTCAAACTGAGAACTAATAAATAGGAAGACAGCACTGAGAAACTCACTAGAATGCAGAAGATAATCACAGAGATTTACAAAAACATTAAAAATTTAAGATTAAAACTTAGTTGTGAGTCAATAATAAGGGTTATTCTCAAAAACTTTAAACAATATTTATAATATGGTAAGAAATATTTAAGATCATTAAATCACAATAAGGTTTTTGTAGTCAACAGAAATATAAAATATGAATAGTCCAACTAACGTAAACATTAATCTTAGACCATAGACTAACATATTTCTTGCAATCTGGCAGACTATATAACCAGAAAGAAAAAAAAAATCCAAATACAAAGCACCTAGAAATGATTCATAAAACTTAAATTATGAGCTCATTAGTAGCCTGAGGACAGTGATGAGATGTCAGACCTACAATGTGCAATCTGCTTAGCCACCTCTAGCCACTCTTCTTGGTAGGGCCCAGAGGACATCTCCTTCACCAAGGTATTAACAAATGCATTGACGTAGAGAAGACCGACATTCTCAAAAAGCTCTATGGTAGCTGTTCTCCATAGGCTAGAGATGATGGCTGCAGATGCCATAAAATTGGGCTTCCTAGCTTAATTTCCAGATGGATAAAGACCAGGTGGCATTGTGTAATCATTAGAGACTTCCTGTGTGCAATTACCATAATAAGCCAATTGGGTGGAGCAGTAATCAAAGTCGTTTAACCTAATATGATCTCTGGTGGTGGCTAATTAAGTATGAACATGCTGAGGAATGAAAAAAATGGTCGGCTATTAAAATATTCTGTGACACATAAAAGTGAAAAAGGTTTAGATCTAGCAGCAGAAACATAATGTGAGTCATTGTGAAGATAAAAGGGCACCTATCTGGCTCTTCAACTTAAGTCAGTTTTCACACCTAGAGTCCCTTGATTAGGGGGCTCGAGGAAGACCCTGTACATGGTCACAAGTGTTTACTAAAACTCTTCCTGCAAGCCTTCCCAGAGGGACATGTAGCCATGCATCAGGATGGATATGCACTGGACAAAGGGAAAAACTCAGACATTCAGAGGTTAACAGATACTACTCTGAACTGATGCTCTCCACCAGACAGCTGAAATGCCACCTGGTCGGTCAGAGGGGCTTGTGAAGGTGAGAGACAGAGTCTTGGCCTCCATCTCACAGTTGATCCACTGGGACTCCAGACCCACCTTTTGGTTATTTTCCTCCAAAATTGAGGGTATCTGCACACTGGTTCTATATCCCCTGGTGTAAGGGCCATTATGATAAGAAGCTCCCTTTACTTTCTACCACACTATTGAAAGCAATAGTATAGTTCTCACTGTTACAAAGATTAGTGTCACCATCAAATACATGATAGACGCAGAGGTGATGTTTCCTATCATATCCTCTTTTACCTCCTTATTTAGCTGGTGCAAAAGTCAGAGGTATATTCAGGAACACGCATGTATTATAAAATTAATCAGGTTGTGATACCAACTGCACCTGCTGTTGCCAACGTGGTATCATCACAGGCCTTGGCCTCTTTTAGGCAGTTATTGACCCACCCAGTAAAAATTTTCTTTTCTATACCAGGTAATAGAGAAAATTAGAAGTAATTCACCTTCAATTTTTTACCTCAAGGCTATGTCAGCTCTAGCTCTCCGTCTTAAATTCTAGAGGAACCTTGATTGCCTTGATATTCCACAGAATGTCAGTCTGGTTCATTACATTGATAGCAATGTGCCAATTAGACCAGGTAATCAGGAAGTAGTAAAAGAAGATGCTTTTCGAAAGGCACAAGAATGCCAGACGGCAGTGAGATAAACCCCTTGAAAGTTCAGAGACCTGCTACATAGATGAAGTTTCTAGAGGAGTGCTGGCCTATGGCAGGTCAGGATAGGCTCTCTAAAATGAGAGTATGCATTTGGCATGCCTACCATGAAGAGAGAGGCACAGTGCTTAGTAGACTTTTTTTTAGATTTTCAAGAGAATATATACCATAATTCAATGTGTTGTTCCAACTCATTTCTAAGGTAATACATAAAGCTGCCAGTTTTAAGTGGGTCCCAGAATAAGAGAAGCCTCAACACTGGGCACCAGCTGTGGTGTGAGTGGCCTGCCAGTTAGACTTCATGACAAGCAGAGTCAATGATATTTGAAGTGATTTCAGCAGACAGAAGTTTCAACAGAAGAATCACAACACAGATTGAGGGATTTGGGACTAAGGACATGCTATCACTTTCCAACAACCAGCCTTCATTTGAAAAGCAGGTCTTGGCTGGGAACTCAGTCTGGCTATGACACAAGACACCATGTGCCTATGTGATCAGAGCTGTCCATCACACATGGGGCTTTATTGGATGTGTCAAATGATTCAGTTGGACACGTGCAGCAGCATTCCACTCTTACATTAAAACAATATACTCAAGATCAGGCTCAAGGTGGCCTAGACAGCTCAGGTAAATCCCATGAGTTGGAGAATCAGACTGCATGGGACCTACTCCTCCTGCCTTGATGCCTCTCCCTGACACACTTGTGTGAACTCATAAGCAGTGCCTTACAACTAGTTGATAGAGGAGGAGAAAGCACAGGCTTGTTTGAGGGATAAGTCTACAAGGTATTCTATCACCAGCCAAGAGTAGATCACTGCTTTATTACAGCCCCACTTAAGGTGTTCTTGAAAGGCAGTGAGGAAGGGAAATCCTCCCACTGCACAGAACGCGAGGCGATAATCTGTGCTCCACTTTTTGTAGAAGGAGACATAGGTGTAAGTCTAAACTAATCAGTAGTTAATGGCTAATGTGTTGCCTTGTGAGTCAGTGACCTTTATAAATGTGAAGACTGACAACAAGATCTGAGGGAAAGACGTGGCAGCCATGAAAACGCACTGCTCAGATCTCCTGCTTCAGGGAGCATAACTGATTGAGGGCTCAAGTCATTGTTATTCGGGATCCACAACCACATTCCTGCCTAATGCGCACTTCCAATGGCCTGCACCAATCCAACAACTTTGCAGATGAGTTTATGGATGCAGGCCCATCCCTACAGACACAAGACTTTTCCAGTGGAGTACTTTGGCTCAGGGACTCTCTGTCAGCCTGGGCAAACATCTCTGGAATTGCATTGCAGTCCGAAACACTTTATATACATTGTCCCTTCCTTCTCACTCTCTTTCAGAGATGTCAGAACTGCATTGAAGGCTTTCCCCACCGTGTCTAGTTCCCTCCTCTTTTTTCTTCATAGGTATTTTCCCAATAAAAATCTTACGTGTTGTGCCAGGCTACTTTTTAATATACAAATATATCAGGTCATCATCTGTAAAATCTGTAAATGTACCTTATTTGGAAAAAGGATATTTGCAGTTGCGATCAGTTAAGGATTTGGGGATGAGAAGATTATCCTGGATTACCCAGTTACCATCAGCGTAATTTTAATAGTGTTTTTTCCTTTCTTAAAATGTGTATACATTTTTTAGGCACCCTCTGTATATGTCTAATTCTGTCTTGGTGCCTGCTCCTTGAGGACCTGAACTAGCACAAGTGGTGCCACTTGTGGTCCAAGATAAGAAGCAATAAGATGGGTTTTGGAGATGAGTTCACTCACTGTCCAGCAGGCTAAGATGATGCCATTCTGAGTGGTGCAATGGGACATGGGTAGCCCCTGGCAGAAGGCAGCCCACTTCCTAAGGTCATCAATGGTGACGTATAAGGTATTTGGAAGATAAAAAGGAACAATACCTACAAAGACAGCAGAGTTGGCTGGTTACTGATAAATTGTATTGCTAACTACAAAAGAATAACAAGAAACTGGGTGCTACTAAAAAGCTGTTAAAAGCTCAGTATGAGAACCATTGGCCAGTTTAACAGCTTACAAAGTGGAAGAAAAGACACAGTTAAGCAGCAAATTAAAGCTCTGAAAGTTAAAATCGCAGTGTTCCACAGATAATAGTCACAGAAGGTCTGTTGTCTTAAGGTTAAAGCCCTGGGCAGAAAACCATGGAACCCTGACCCATAATTCCTGGTACTGGAAGATACTGCAGAGGCCTCTCCCATGCAAAGCAACAGGCGCCCTTCTCAGAAGCTGCCACAGTTATTCTCCTGGTTGCCAGCCTGCTGACTAGAGTTCAATCCCAGCATAACCTCCATGGGGCTATGTTGGGACCAACAAAGGAGGAAGGAGACTATACACACAAGAAGCTGAAAGAATAGCTATTTCACACCAGCAGAGCCAGGAGAGTGCATTGAATTTAGAGGGGGTTTAATCAAAGGGGCTGCAATATAAGATTGGATATACAAGGATTTATTGACTTGGGGCATTTTCTCAGGGCATGAGATCTAACAACCTGGTAGGAACCACAGGGGATGGGGATATTTGTTATTAGAATGACTCCTGGAAGTCTGAAGAGCCCATGCTGAATGAGGTGCTAATGCTTGACTTTCCTGACAGGTAGTAGAGTAGAGAATAAAGAGGCTGAGAGAAGTGGTCCTGCTGGAATAAACTTTTTAGTTACAGCTGGAATATCCATCAGAGGATTATGTTCCAGGAGAAGAACAGGACACCAATTCAGGTACAATCCAGCATGGCCATGAGAGAGGAACACTAGCATCACTAAGAAATTCTGTGGGGCCGTCTCTGCAGGCCAGTGCTGACTATGGGAGAGGTGGCCACAGAGCCTGGCTTGTTAATATCCACGGCGAGGAGAGTACAGGTGGTGGTGCTTAGTGCCAAAAGCCAGAAGCCAAAAGTACCTGAACAACTGGCCAGATGGGCAACCCAGGGGCTTTGACTTGCAGGAGTTGTAATAGAGCTTGATAGATCTAAAGGCAAAATAGACATGCAGCCAAAGATGGTGCTACTTAACCTCTACAACCAGGGAAAAAGGCAAGAACAGAAAAGCAGGAAGGTGATACCAATAAAAAGTCACAATCCCACTCAGTCCCCAAATCTGAGACAGTTTTCAGATCTAGAACACATTAACTGAAAATATAGACTGAGTCAGTCCAACTTTAATTTAAAGAAATTGAGGCACAGGTAACACAAACATTTTGCCCAGGATCAGACAGCTAGTGTCAAGGAATAAATTCAGGAAAATATATCTGCAATGCTTATGATATGATAATAAGTGAAGACATCAATAAAGTAGATGAATACTCACACAAAAATGTACAAAGGAATACAAGTGATTAATAAATATAAGAAAACATTAGTAAACAAAGGAATATAAATTAACACAATGTACTATCATATTAAACTTGATTAATAAATATTTTTAAATAATAAAATGCTGAGCTACAATTCAGGAGTATATAAACTGGCACATCATTTCTAAAGGTAGTTTTTGCTGTATTTATAAAACATAAATTTGAGGAATCTTTTGACCTATAAATTATATGCTTAGACATTTATTACAAACAAATCATCATATATGTGAAAGAGGGTTTATTTACAAAGACAATAATTGAACATAAAACAGGAAAATTAGAAGAAAAGCCTTAATGCTTGAAAAAATTGGTAAAAACTTTATGATATAATCATATAATAGACTAATACAAGCCAAGTTTAAAAATCGTATTATTGAATAATATTCAAAAGACATAGAAATGTTCACAAAACATTGTTAGGTATGAAATAGTGGTTTCAAAATTTTTTTTACATTGGTATGCAAGAGTTTTTATGCAATAATAAGTGAAAATTTAATAAAGAGTCAAAGAACCATAGGAGGTAGAACTCAGAGATCAATGATAGCAATACCTTCATTTTTTGATGGATCTTCTGAAACCCAGAAAAGTTAATATTTTAAAGTAGAAAAAAAAAAAGAAATAGGCTGTTGAGAATAGTATTGAATCCAGGGGAAAAAGTGCTTATGTGTATAAAACAAAGGTAAAATTTATACCAAAATGTTACTGGTGCTTATCTACCTGTGGTGTGAGTATAGATAAATAATTATTTCATATATTAAGTTTTCCTCTATTTCTCTTACTTTTGCAATGAACATGTAGGAACAAAGAAGAAATATTATTTTTTAAAATTTGTTTGAAGAATTAATGTGTGACTAAAAGCCCTGTTTCAAAATGCTTCTCAAGATCTGCCTGTTATACCTGATAGTTCTTAAGTGAGAACTCAGTAGCATTTGCACAAAATCTTTAAGCTCAAAATTACCTTGGTCAGGATGCAGTCTAATTGTTTTAAGATCTGAAACAACAATCCTATTGTGTGAGTATGGGACTAGATTAAAAGAACACTGATGAGTACATGAGTAAAATTGAATATTGGAATCAAAAAAACAGAATAGAACTTATGTGACGTACTTAGTTATATACATAACTGTTATTTGGCTGCTCAAAAAATAAACCTAGCTAAAATTAGATCACAAAAGTACTGTAATTTTTTTCATAGCCAAATTAAATTTTGAATTTTCCCTCCTTTGTTGTATCTATGATGAGCACAGATTTCCAGTTTTTCCCAGTGGTATTTACTATTTATTTCTCTTCACCATCATCAACATAATTACCTCACACTGATACATTAGAAAA
This sequence comes from Rhinolophus sinicus, assembly GCF_036562045.2. Taxonomy (NCBI): domain Eukaryota; kingdom Metazoa; phylum Chordata; class Mammalia; order Chiroptera; family Rhinolophidae; genus Rhinolophus; species Rhinolophus sinicus. Next base: position 128,544,122 of record NC_133755.1, read on the forward strand.
CCAGTACCTGGAGTTACAGCACCACTGACTCCCACTTCAAACCCTAGCATTGGTATTATATATGTTCACACTCGTCAGTGCGTTCATTCCCAGACCCATCACCTCAATCTGAGAAGTCTTTGACAAGCTAGTAACGGGACCACCCCTGATATACCCAGGAGCTCTGGGCAACGAAGGACTTTAAGGCCCTAGAAACTATGGAGAATGAGGCCATACTTTATTTAGAGTGTCAGTTCAGTAAGTACAGGCAGGTGAGGGTGGTGGAATATGGTAGAATGAGGAGGCATGGCTTTGTATCTCTGGCACCTGACAATTGAAACACTGAGAGATCAGAAAAGAGATACTTGCATTACAGAACATGAAAGGCAGTGGTTAGCCCAAAGACCTTACTTCTAATCCAGACTCTAGGGCATTCTAAAAGGCTACACTGGTTTTACCTTCAGGGTCAGTCTTAAACCCAATTTATTTCAGGGATAAAGAGGCCACTTGCCAAAAAACATTTCTAATCATCCATGCCTAAAATTATTTTACATACATAAAGAAAACTTCCCAATGAGAAAAACACGATGAAATACAAATACCAGGAAGGGTTCATTCAAAGAATAAGTGGAAATTGTATACAAATTAATAGAATTATAGGGCTGGATCTTAGAGATCAATTATAGCAACATCCTCATTTTACAACGAAGCCACTGAAACCCAGAGAAGCTATATTATCAGTAGATTGTGCAATACTTTAGTAAATCCCAAAACACTGGAACCAGAAATAAGCTTGAAATTTTAAAGAGATTGTTCTAAGACAAAAGTAATAAATGCAAATTTTGTGTACCGATATGTTAATTTCATTGAACCTGTAATCATGCAAATGTCAATGAAAAACAAGAATTTAGATACTATAAAATGATAGCCCCCCCCCAGTAGATTGTTATGGAAATTTGATGCTGTTGGAGATGGATATTATGATATAGTCTAAAGATCTTTAGTCAGGGGTCAGAAGATATGGACAGTCTTCCTATTCCACTAACCCACTATATGTATGGTCCTTGACAAGACAATGAACTTCTTAGGGGCTCCTCCAGTCCATCAAGTGTAAGAGAGAGGGCTGACTACATGATCTGTAAAGCCTAATTCCACACAATACTATGAAAATCACTGTATGAAAATTTCTTGAGGACTCTGTCTACAAATACTAGACTGTCAACATCTTTGGTTTTTATCTACTAAGCAGCTCTTATGATTCTCACATAAACAAAAAAAAAAAACTTAGATCATTGGATCAACAGATCAATGCTATTACTTTTTATTAAAATTGCCTTGACCTCATATAGCAGACCCTAAAATGATGCATAGTGTAAATCTCTGACACCAACTTAATAAATACTATAGAGTAATAAAATTCCAATAAAAATGATGAAATGTGTTCCACAAAAAAAGAGACAGCCACAAAATACAATAACCACTTATCCCTATAAATGAAGAGTTTATAAATTACAGAACTGACCTGATAAAGCCTATGCAAATTTTTGTAACTAAAGATTAAGAGTCAAAAATTTATTTAATTCCCTCTGTAATCAACCATGCCAGAACTTAGAAGATGTTTTCTTAATGATCCCCTTGACCCTCCATGACAAAATACATCGACAATGATTTTCAGGGACTACACATTGCCAAATTCTGACCTCTCTTCCTCACCCCCTTTCTAACAGTCAAGGAGATTCAGTGCAGCGGTTGGTGCAGTGCGTGTTAAACTAATACTTCTACCAAGAAACAGGAGTGCACAGACATTAACCTCTGACACAGGTTCAGCATATGCCTGGTAGGAAAGAAATTTTCTTCTAACATTATTGAAAAGAAAAAAGTCTAATCTTATACCATTTTTCTTTTTTTAAGGAGTGAGTGTTATTCATTAAAATACTCAACCACCTGGAAAAAATAATAATTGAAGAAGTTCTGAGGGCTACTTTTAAAAAAAAAATTATTTCAAGCTTAAAGAAAGATAATAAATGGGATTCTCTCTTTTTTGTTAATTTATCCAGCAATATGAGAGTCTGAAGCACATTCATTTCCATCAAACACCTAACCTCCTTGAAGGGCTGGTGTACTCACAGACATTTATCAAGAAATAGTTCACATTTTTCAGCTTTCCTCATTTACGGTTTCAGAGAAGGGCCCTGACATTGATTTTTGTGTCTAACTCTGATTGACTTCAGTGAGAGTCTTGCACTCAATTCAGGAGTATAAAATGATCCCTCGTCTAGAAGTCTGTGCCTCTTCCATGGAGATATTTTATAGTTTCTAATTTCCAACTTTTTTATTTTCTAAATCATTTGCTCAGATCTTCAGAGTTTTCCCCCTGTCTCCTCTAATATCTTAAAGCATCAAGTTCAAAGCTTGGATAAATCATTTTTAGTTTAATCTTAATTTAATATTTAACACACGATCATCATGGCCTAAGGTCTAAATACTGTTACTGGCACTAACTTTCCAAAAGAAAAACTGTGAATTATAATAATCTTAAAATTAATTCAGTTTATAGCACCACTGTTAATGAGAGCAAGTAGTTGTATACTTTTATTTTGCTGCCAATAGGGATAAATATGATTTGTTCTTTCACAGGAATTTGCCATTTAGGAAAAGTACTACTTCAAATGATAAAATATGTGAATTAATGTGGCTAGTACATTAAGGACATTTTAGTATCTCACTTATCAAGATTCTTTGAAGTAGAAGTTTCAGAATTGGTTACTTCAGCTGCTCAAAAATCTCAGGGCTCCTGGATTAGCTTCTTCCCCAGCAGGGGAAGCCAACTGTGTTTGTTCTTCCCTCATGGTCACAAAATGGTTGCAGCACCTTCAAGCTTCTTGCCCTCACACTATATTTCCCAAGGCATGAAAGAGGATTGTGGGTTTCACTTCATTGTTCATTCCTTGGAGTTAAGAAAAGTGGAGAGAAATTCCACCTTCTCTGCTCATATTTCAGTCAGATACCTGAAAAAATTAGAGTTTTATTTTCAATGAAGTGGGTAGATGAATTATAGGAGAGCCAGTCAGTAGGGTTGATAGCTGGAACTCCTTGCTCTATCATAACAGAAGCCACATTGTCATTTATTTTGTGTAACTACTCTTGAGGTAGTCACATATACTACACAGAAATTTCCTGACAAACATACAGAGTATGTATGTATATTGGAGTGGTGCTCAGGCACTCAACATACGTTTTCTCCAATCAAAGACCCAACTTTTAAATAAGGCACCATAGTCAGAGATGTTGCAATGACTTATGGAATACCTCAACAACAGTGAACTATCTTCACATTATCATTAATTATGCTATTAGAATATATTTTATTTAATTATGCTTTCATTTACATAAATGCCAGTGGTATGGACTGAAAAATATTCAATACACTTGCAATGAGTGTGTAATACACTTGCTGCCTGGTATATAAATTATACCTTCATAAAGCAGCACCACCCACCCACCCAAAACAGGCAATGCAGCTTCAGCATTGGTGTTCTCTCTTTGGGATATTTACTCATGGAAGCAGCCATCATGTTGTGAAACGCCCAGGAGTGATGGAAGGGCTATGTGTAGATGTTCCCACCAAAACCCCAGCGAGGCCTTCAGCTGACAGCCAGCATCAACGGCCAGGCACTAGAGTGAGCAGGCCCCCAGGAGATCCCAGCCACAGCTGAGGGTTCAGACATCATGGAGCACAAACAAGTCATCCATGTCATGCCCTCTCTCAATTCCTGAACTACAGAAATCATGAGAGATAAGAAGCAATGATTGTTGCTTTAAGCCACAAAGTTTTGGAGTAATTTGTTACATCAGTAGGTAACTAGTACTGGCACTAATTAAATCACAACACAAATGTAAAATGATGACGATGGCAAGTTGTAAAATGAAAAGGTATCTGGAGTAGTGAGAGTATATGATTGGGAGATGAATTTATTTCTCATGATAAATCCAAGATATTCAGTGAGTAAGGAAGAGCTTACAGGTGCCATATGCTAAATGAGTGGGCACAAACTAGAATAAGTAAAATGACTCCATTAGAGAATATGGGAAGGTAGCCATGAGCATCGACTTACTAGACAAATCTCCAGGGTTGATAGTCCCACTCTGCCACAAATACCTGTGTAACCTTGGACGAGTAACCTCTCTGAGCCTGTTTTCTTGTATGAAAAAATGGATATTTCGGAGGATTAAATGAGATGATGCATGTTAAAAAGTTAGCATAGGACCTGACTCAATAAATGTTCATTATTTTTGGTACTATCATGAAATACTTGGGCTGCCACCAATAGCATGGCCCCAAATTATCTATACCTATTAAACTGCCACTTAACCCATAGATTTTTGAGACATGGAAACAGTAAGTCCTTTGAAGTCCTTCTTGTGAACATATTACTTGTAAAGTTCAAGAATCTTCTTTTCACATTTTCTATTTTCTAATTAATTGCTCGAAGTCACTTGTAGGAAAAAATCATAGAACCAAGAATTGCAGAAAAGATGATCAACATCACTAATCATCAGAAAAAATGCAAATAAAAACCACAATGAGATATCACCTCACCACCGTCAGAATGGCTATCATCAACAAGACAAATAGTAACAAGTGTTAGAGAGGCTGTGGAGAAAAAGGAACCCTCATACACTGTTGGTGGGAATGCAGACTGGTGCAGCCGCTATGGAAGGCAGTGTGGAGGTTCCTCAAAAAATTACGAATATAATTACTGTATGACCCAGCAATCCCTCTCCTGGGTATCTACCCCAAAAATTGGAAAACATTATCCGTAAAGATATATGTGCTCCGATGTTCATTCCAGCTTTATTTACAGTGGCCAAGACATGGAAACAGCCAAAGTGTCTTTTGGTAGATGATTGGATAAAGATGTGGTATATATACACAATGGAATACTATTCAGCCATAAGAAAAAATGAAATAGTACCATTTGTGACAACATGGACGGATCTTGAGATTGTTATGCTAAGCGAAATAAGTCAGACAGAAAAACTCAAAAACCATATGATTTCACTGGTATGTGAGATATAAAACTGAAAGCAACAAAGGAACAAGACAAACAAATAAAGAAACAAAAACTCATATACACAGACAATAGTTTAGTGGTTACCGGATGGTAGAAGATGGTAAAGGGGATCAAATACATGGTGATGGAATGAGAACTGACCTGGGTGGTGAACACATAATGTGAAATATAGATGATGTATTACAGACTTGTACACTTGAATCCTATGTAATTTTACTAACCACTGTCACCTCAATAAATTTTAATTAAAAAAAAGAAACACTGAAAGAATTGTAAACATAATTATAAGGTGGGGGTATAAATTTTAACTCAAATTAAATCTTTGCCCACTCTAAAAAAAAAAAAAAATTCAATTGCTGCTAAATAGCTGACAAAGTTTTTAGTTATTTATTTTATGTTATTCATGGAATTTGATGGTAGTAAATATTTCAGATGATGTCTTTATTGCTAGAGAGGCAGTATTGTCAATTTTTGCATGACTATTTATCAGATGATACCTTTTTCTACATGGTAGTTATTCTATTATAGAGAGCAAGTGAAGTCAGGAGTCAAAAAAAAAAAAAAAAAAAGATCTAAAGTACAGGATGGCAGAAGAAAGTTGACTCTCTTTCTTCCATTACAGTTATTGCAAGTTTGTGGTATGAGAAACTCATCAGTAAATCAGCAGGTTAATAAGCAGCTTCAGGCAACCATGGCTTGATGATAATAGCCAGAGAGAACACTAGAACCAGATTCATCTGATATGGACATCTTCTGTTGTGCTTCACTGAATGACTTGAGATGTGAACAAACAAGGAGGCTGGCCTCTAGGAAGAAACAAGCATGCATTTGGAGCTTTGCATTCTCACTGTGTCATTTTGCTACTTCAAGAATATCAGCAAAGAATTGCCATCTGAGGACATATATACAATAAAGAACATCTTTCTGAGATTTAGTAGAGAGTCTTAACTGTATATTATTTGTCTTTCTCTCCCTAGTCCTGATATGATTTCTAGATCGTAAGAAGCACTCAGTAAATACATGCTGAACTGAAGTACCAGACAGAAAGTAGACTCAAAATCTTCAGAAGAATACCCTCTAAAGACTTGAGCATAAAGAAGTGATGCTTCTCCCCTAAGCCCAATAAAGCTACACTATACATACTGCTGAGCTTATCTCTCCAGGCATTTTCACTGGCTGGGACTATAGAGTCTAGAATAGTAGGTAAGTGCAAAATCTCTGGAACACAATGGCTAAATTTAAATCCCAATTCTGCCCTTTTTATAGCTGTGTTACCTTAGACCAGATCACTTGCCCTCTCTGTGCCTCAATATTACATTTGGAAAATGGAGACTAGAATTGCCTACCCGTTAGGGTTATTGTGAAGAATCAATCCATAAGCATATGTAAATAACGGAAACTGGCAATTAAGCAGTCAATAAATGTTAGTTGTAATAACAGACATCCTATCTGGTATTGTCCAGGGTACGCAGCCCAGGGTCAGGTCCTCCTCCTTGCTAAACCAGCTGGGAGCCACACAGATGCTGCAGCAGAGAATACACTTTGCACTCACACACACTGAGAAGGATTGCTGGAGAGGGTTTTCTTTCCTCCACAGCTCTAGAGAGCATGGTGGATAGAGAATCACACTGAAAATCCTTAGAAAGCACAGCTGTGAACAAAAAACTTTTATTTCATGGGCAGTTATTTTCCTTCAATTTTGATTTCAATTAATGCCAAATATGTCTTGAAAACTCAACAAGTCCTTGATTTTTCTCAGCAAATAAGGCGGTCTTATCAAGCTTCCCCCAAACCATCACTAGCTACATTCAAGAACACCCCGTTTTGTATATTTTTATATATGAATTACAAAGGCTTGTAATGCTGCCACCTAGAGACAAAAAATTCATAACGATAACCAAGACAGTGATCATGAAAGATCACTAAAATAGAACCTGGACATGCCTTCAATATGTCATTTTTAACTTCTATAATGTAAACTGGTAATTTACCTGTGTTATACAAAATAAATAAGATCAAGTCAGATGGTTACTAGACTTATTGTGGGGATCACTTTGTAATGTATACAAATGTTGAACCACTATGCTGAAGCTAATTAATATTATACATCAATTATAATTAAAATAAATGTAAAAAATAAATAAGATCAAGCAAAAAAGTGAAAGCAATTTAAAGTAGATATAAATAGCATCCTTCATAATTAATATCTTTAAGCCAGTTGTCTATCACTAGTAATGTACCAGTTGTGTTTTTATGACTGGAATAATCCATCACTCAGAACAGAATGTGAATATATAGAAGTGAGAATATCCTGCCTGCCTGCCTACCACCCAAGGCTGGGTGTTGAAGTCCCACCTGCTGTGCCCTGACAAATCATATACTTCTTCAGGAGCACAGGGACGGGATGGCGTGTGCATGGGTTTTTTACTAGAGCCTTATTTACATAGTCTTTCTGCATTTCTCTACAAGTCCCTCTCCCTGTGCACACACCTTTGAGGAAACCATTTTTAGTGTTCCAGGATTGAAAGTATGCAGTGGAGGATAGGACCTAAGCAGTTAGTTAAGTTCGTTGGTTACAATTAGAAATTTCATGAGGATCAGAAGAAAATCGATGAAAATTGTTATTTCCATCCCACCAGAAGGGATGTTTTACTAATACTGTCCATTATGCAAAGGGAAAAAATACAAACATACATATATCAAAGTTTTCCACATTTTTCCATTACTATATAACCATTGCCTCCCTTCCAGCCTTTAAATCGCTCTTGCTGTTGTCAAGTATTACTGTCTTTGATTGTTGTTAGGCAAACTTCATTTTTTTATTGTTTTCACCATTAACTTCTCCCTATGTTCTGGTTCACTTTCCATTCATCTACAAACTACAGGAGTAGAATCATTCCACAAGCATCTGCAATTGTCCAGCCTACAATAAAAATGGAATGAAATAGAGTCATGGATCTATCTGAGATATTTTTGTGTCATTAGAGAGAAAAGTGTCACATTTAGGAAAATATATGAAGAATGATAACTCCCAAACAATGTTCTAGCTACAGCCCAACAGATACTGAAAGGCATGAAAGCTGGCATGCCTTTCATTCGACACTTGGCCAACTGGCCACCCAATTTCCCAATTATCCTCGAGAAGTGGCAGGATCACTACAACCCCCCTATTTAGTGGCTGGAATCTCATATACTACATAACACATTCAGAGAGGAGATACAAATTTAAACCTCACTGTTCACAACAGGATAGGATTTGATTACATGTCTAAATGCAATCACAATAAAATTATAGATGTCAGGAACAGGCATCACAATAAGATAATAGTGTATCACTTTTTTATTTTTCTGGGAGGTTAGATCAAGGACAAAACAAATGTATGCGATGAGAAGTTCCTCTAATTTTACTCTCGCTATCTTATTAGGGTTTTGCTCTTCTACAGTCAATCTCAGGGCTATTCTACTGTTCTGAAAAGAATATAAATTAGGTTCTTGTTCCTCTGCAAATTCCATGCTGAACTGAGTATTTGAAGCTATTTTATAATATATTTTATAAGTAATGCTTTTGATTGCCTTTTGTTAATATTCTCCTTCTAATGTGTAGATAAAATATATGCGGAAAGGATTTATAAGCCATACCAACTTACAAAAAGGGAAAAAATAAGAAAGCACAGCAAAGTCTCCTGAGGTGAGGGATCCAGACACACACACACACACACACACACACACACACACACACACACACAAATGCAAGTGAAAATAATCAGAAATAGAGAGGCATAACAAAGTAAAACATGTCTAAACTATTGAGAAATGCAGATAAGAGTTAGCATGTGATACTTGCATATTCATTCCTCATATTCACAAGTGGGAAGCTTCTATTTCATGCAAATTAAAATTTTATTGATACGAAATCTCAGAGCAAGAAGAGGATGGAGGACAGAGTAAAACTTTTTCCATCTCTGAATGGCCACCCCCTCCACACTCTTTAAAGGTTAGTAGATAACAATTATCCCAGAATTTATTCATGGTGAGAAAGGCCTGGTCAAAGATTTGTCCAGATTCTAACAAGTAGGGTAGAATTTGGGGAAAGAATTTCCCCTAATTTTTTCTAACAGGTCTTCTAAAGCTAGGTTTTAAGAGCAAAAAAGTAATTCAAAAGCTAGGCCTTAAAAATTATTAAACTTTGTTCCGCATGTGAAACTACTTTGAAGCATACAATGATTCATTTTTTTAACAGTCAGAAATTAAGACCATCTACTATGTATCCAAATTCCACTGGGTTTGTAGAATTCTGGATAATGTTAAATGATCTCTGCATTGACCAAATCCAAATGACACATGTGATTCACAATAACATATACATGCTAAAAATTAAAATAAATCAGAATTCAATGGTTTCCTAGCATTTTAATCCATAACAAGTACAATAAGTAATATCTAGCCTAATTATGACCAAATTTTACCCAAAAATGACCTAACATGTGGTATCATTATGTCATCAAATTGCAAATTCCTATTCCATCTTGCTCCCAGGACCTCCTTTGATAGATACAGCTTCCTTGATATACCAGGGTGACATACGCAAGGCAGAAGAGAATTCATAGCAAATTTCATTCACTATGATGCCCACCAGCATTATGCATACAGATGCCAGTATCACAAAAAAGCTCAAAAAAATAAACTTTTTTCTAAAGTTTTTTTCCACATTAAAATAGAAAATCTTCTCCAATTCTATCCCAATTCAACCCCTAACCCAATTTTCAGCATTTCATAACAAATAAAGCTGTTATCAAGAAAAGTGGAGAAAAAAAGAGCTTTGGATATTTCTCTTTCAGAGTTTCATCTGATGTGCTTGTCTGATAAAATGCCATATTGCCAATTAGCACTATGAAGTTTCCAGATTCATGCAGGTACTCTAGATATTTTGGTACCTGAGTTACATAAATCTTTCATAGCCAATGAGTAAAGATAAAAATGTGGTTATTTTTGTCACAAAAAGGTTGAAATGAGCCTGAAACCAAAATGAAATGCAGAATGAAAGCCTCTCTATGGTGGTATTATGAATTCATTTTTATTAATACAAAGTTAAGTTTTTATAGAAATCTTCTATCCCCAAGAACAAACGAGAGCTAATAAAGTCAGGCCAATATGCAAACTTTTATATTCCAAACTCCTTCTCTTGGGGGCCCAGTGAAGTGGATCCAAATAGAGGCTATTAGAGGATATAACTATATGATTACTAAAAATCATAACATAACTAAGGTCACACACATTTTCTTCAGCAAAAATTCACAGATACTCAACGATGTGTAATGTTTTCATTGAAACAGTTTCACAATTAATATTAGCGTTTTATAAAGGATAAATGTACTCATTCTTTTCTCACATATAACTGTGTTTTACTCAAATTCTTCTCTGACTACATTAAAGGCAAAATGAGAGGAATCTTCTTTCTTCCAATCCAGGCAACTCTTCACAACCAGATTAACTTTCATAAACTATTTCCACCATGTGACTTTTATCCTCAACCACATCAATGGCTGCCGGGTGATAGCTGAACCAACCTTCTCTGCATTCACTGCCTCTCGTTAGCTTAGCCCATCTGCCTTTCCTGTTTTAGGCCTGGTGCATGGCCACTCAAATCCTCTGCTCTAGTTGTTCTTGTCAGCCCTTTGTTTTCAAACATGATGTGTAGATTCACTAGGGCACGGCACTGTTCCCCAATTTTCTTCACTTGGAATGAGCTCTCATTCTTTTCTCTACCAGTCTGAACCTTACCCATGATTTCAAGGTCAGGGAAAGTCTCATGTTCTCTATGAAGTTTTCCCTAATCAGCCCATCTCACAGCTGTCTAGGCTTCCTAGGGACTTGTACTGCATTTATTGTCTTTGCTAACCAATTAATATTTATCACATTCCTTGTATTTTTTATTAACTACTTGAATATTTATATATCTCTCTCCACACATATTTAAATTTAATAAGGATAGAGACACTTTTTAAAATTGCTTTTGGCTTTGATTGTCCCCCTCCAGTGTACTGAACATAGCAGGTGTTCAACAAATTCTCAATTTATTCAGATAAACACTAAGAGCAACACCAGGGATTCATGCAGCATAAAAAGTATTCCTTTACAGAGAAACCTGCTAAGCAGTACTCTCAGTTGCCAAGAGGAACCTTATCCCCTGGGTGTCATTAAAAATAGACATACACTATATTGTGCTGGATGATATAAAGGAAAGAAATAACTCAGGAAAAAAATAACCAGGGGTGTACTAGCCCCAGTTCTCTTCTTTCATTATTCTTTATATATTTCAATGCCTTCCAGACTGTAAACATCCAAAAGAGATTATTTTGTACCTGGATGGGTGCTTTAGTCTCTAGTAGATGTGGAAAATGAAATAAACCATTGATGTTGAGTACTTTTGGTGGTTCTAAAGTTAGGCCTGATAAATCTGTGAAAGTTGCAGAATATATAATATGGCAACATCACATTATATCAGATAGTTTTTACAATATGTAGCTTCTACTAAATATTAGCCAGAATCTACTATCACTGCATCTCTCTGTTTCATCCTTTTAATTTCATCTCTACTGTCATCAATTCTGCTTTTTGATTGGTCTGCTAGAACATTTAAATTTAATGTGATTATTGATATGGGTGATTGAAGTACACGATTTTGCTACTTGGTTTCTATTTGTCCTATTTTTTGATTCTCGGTTCCGCCTTACCTGCCTTTCTTGAAGGGAGAAGGTATTAATCAAATAATTTTTAGTATTTCACTTTAATTTATGTATTGAATTTTTAGCTATACCTGTTTGTATTATTTTGGGTGGTTATCCTAGGGATTAATTTATCACACGCTAGTTAGATTTAATAGTGTATTAATTCAAGTAAAATTAAGAAACTTGCAAGAGTAAATTCCATTTAACCACATCCTATTGTTCTGTTATTGTTCTTATATATTTTATTTGTGTTATAAATGTTTTATGAACCTCAGTCATTTCATAAAAAAATAAGAAAAAAGAGTAATCTTTTATATTTATGTACATATTTGCCATTTTTTGTGCTTTTCTTATTTGCAGTAGTTCCAATTTTTATCAGGTGTTATTTCTCTCTGGTATGAAGAACACCATTTCACCTTTCATTTATCTGAAAATATTTTTATTTTGCCCTCATTTTTAAGAATGTTTTTCATTGAATATAGAATCCTAGATTGATGATTGTTTTATTTTTCTTTCAATACTTTGAAGATACCATGCTATTATTGTCTTCAGTCGTCAAATGTTTCTGATGAGACGGTAGCTACTACCATTCATATCACTGTTCCTGTGTATGTAAAATGTCGTTTCTCTGACCACTTTCAAAATTTAAACTTATGTGTAGTTTTTAGCACTTTGAATATGATGTGCCAAAAGTGTGGTTCTCTTTGTATTTGTCCTGTTTGTAGAATACTGAGCTTCCTGGAGCTGTAAATTGATGTTTTGCCCTTAATTTGGGCCATTGTTTTTTCAAATATTTTTCTTTTCTATTCTGTCTTCTCTTTTTCTGGAATTTAAATTCACTTAAGTTAGATCACTTGATATTATCCCATAGGCCACTGAAGCGTGTTAATTTTTTTCCCAGTCTTGGTTTTCCTCTCTTCTTCAGACTCGATGATTTTTATTGACCTGTCTTTTAGTTTCCAACCCTTTCTTTTATTTCATTCAATTTGCTTGTTAAGCCCATGCAGTGACTTTTTAATCACTTCAGAAGCTGTCCATTTCAATTCTAAAATCTCTTGATTCTTATAGATTTCCTTTCTTTATTATTGCAGGAGGTCATCAAGAGAACATGACCACCAGTTGACCTGCGAACTAGACCTGGGCAATCAGCAGCTTCTTACTCCCTCACCTCTCCTTAGAATATACATTCTACCCACTGTTTCCACACTAGGAGCCCTTTTAAGGATGCAACATTGAGAGTGTCGTTGAGACCATCTGGACTGTGTACTCATATGTGACTGAACCCCATTAAGGCCTCCATATAAACTTTAAGATTCTGGCAGGTGGTGCGTAGATCTACTTGTCTTACAGCCACCCAAGACAAGCCTTGTAGGTAAGTTTCCTTGTTTTTTAAAACTGCTGCCTACCAATCTAGAGTGGCCCGCCTCTTTCTTTGGTTCCAAATATAACTGCCAGTTTTGAATTTCCCCTGGGGAACTCCCTAGGTTGAGAACAAACATTTGCTGAGATTTGTTATCTGTTCACTCTTTATAACCTTTGATTCCCTTAAGTTATTTAACATATTTATAAAATTAACTTTAAAGTCCTTTGGTCTTGATTATGGTTAGATTCTTCTGTTTTTTGTATGTTTGGAAACTTGAATTGTATGTCAGATACTGTGTTTCGTGTTGAAATGCTGGCATCTATTATCTTCCCAAGAAAAGTATTGATTTTTGTTCTGGAAGGGTGTTAAGTGACTGGATGATACCTAGAACTTGCGGAGGCTGGGTGTTACGCTTTTTTAGGGTGAATGGGTGCAAAACCCATGGGGTTCACCAAGCTCACTAATTTAAAAGGCCTCGGACTCCAAATTCTGCCTTCACTGCCTTGAGACACATCTAAATCCTTGTTCAGTTTTTCATCCTTTCAGTTATTACTTCTAAAGGGCTTTAGAAAATCTTGCTCATGCATTCAGAGTTCAAAAGTCAACCAACAATTTGAAGAGAATTCATCTTCATATTTTAGTCTTGGTTTTCCTCTCCCTCTCTATGAATTCCTTCTGTACAGGGGGTCTTTAAATTTTCACTCACGCTAGCATTCTTGAGCTCCATCTTCTCATTCCTCAAGCTAATAGAATTCTGATTTTCTGCTTAAGTTTTTATGTTCTATATCATGCAAGTGGCAGAGTGATGTGTAAAAAAAAAAAAGTCACATAAATATGACTCTCAACCAGTACATATGGGCATCTTCTTTTAAGGATTAAACCCTCTCTAAGTTCTGTCTGCTTCTGGCCACTCTTCAACGCCTTCAAATTACATGCACATAAGTAGATGCACACACACACGTGTATTATAACTGTTATCTGTCAAATTGTCAGTTGAATTCTCTGCAATTACTGGGATTAGAATTCCATTCTTGGTATTTGTTTTCAAGTTGTCACTGAACTATATGAACTATATAGCAAGAGCCTCTAGCTAGTTCTTAAGAGCCTTTAAATCTTCTTTGACTCATAATTTTGCCCTATTCAAATGTACTCTCTCTATAGCAGCCAGAGTTATTTTACTAGAAGCCCAATTTTAATCATGCCTCTCTCCTTAACATCCTGGTATGTCTTCTCATTACACCTAGAATCATATCCATAATTCTAAATATAACCTTTAACAACTTACATAACCTGTCTCCTGCCTATCTTTTCCACCCCATCTTACCTGGTCTCCTATTTGTCCATCGCATTTTGGAAACACCCCAGATCCGTGAACTTAGCAAACAACATACCAGTTCGATAATTTCAGATATGCTGCTCCCTCCACTACACCAGTGCCTTCCATACTCCCAATATGGATCACCTCACTTAACCTCCAGGTTTTTACCTAAATGCCACTTCCACAAAGACAGTAGAGCTAATTCCATAGATTATTTTAGTCAAGTACTATATTATGAATGGTGAAACCCTAGTACTTTTCTCGCTGGCTTGGAGAAAACAGGTGATGCAATTTCAATCCACCACCATCTCAAAAGCAGACTGGAGGATTCTTTTGTTGGAGTGACCATCCCTAGAGGAAAGATTTAACCGATCCCTTATCATTAGTACTCTGCAGTGAAACTGCCAAGCTGGATCATGTTACAGAGAAGCCCACTAGTCAAAAGTATAATCTACACACATGCAGAGAGAGTTTCTCGTCAGGTTTTAGTGTCTCCCTCTGAAATGCAAGCAGACCATCAGGGACTACCAGACTGTTGAGGAAAAGTTTCAAGATGAAGAGCAGAGAACGACATACCATACAGAAAGGAATTTTCAGGAAACAAATTCTAGATAAAAACCAAACTTTAAAATCTATTATTTATATACTCACAGAACTAATTAAGTTTTGCTTGTATAACAGTATATAATAGAAAATTTTAAAGCACCGATGTATGATGAACACTACCATGTTTCCCCGAAAATAAGACCTACCCTGAAAATAAGCCCTATTTAAGATCATCAGCCAGATGGATGCATTTAATACATTATGACGATGTTCCAGAAGAAGATGACATGACTGTATTTGAATAAATGCAGATTGTTGTAAGTGAAAAAATAAAACATCCCCTGAAAATATGCCCTAATGGAGCAAAAATTAATATAAGACCCAGTTTTATTTTTGGAGAAACACCGTAGCTATTAAAATGAGTTAAGCGGCAACACCAAGTAGAACTTAAACATTTCAAAGTGATGTGGACCAGAATTAGACAACTCTAAAACCTACACAGAGAGTATTAATGGGTAAACAGTGGAATTGGAGAAAGGATTTGGGAGGAGGATTACATGGGGAGAGTTGCTGGGATGCTGCAAGCAAAAGGGGATGCAGAGGCTTTTCAGTAGAAGCACCAAGAGAACTTGTTATGTTCCCGAGAGCTAGGAGGGCCCAGCAGACTGGTAACTGACCCCTGCCCAGGAACTCTGGAAGGTCAGAGCGTTCTGACCGGTTGCTTTGATGGTGGCAAAAAGGAAAGATACTACTACTTTAGGGTTAGCTTCCATAAAGATGCATGTCTGTTTTTTTATGGACAATTGTGGCCACATATTAGAGAGAATAAGCTTAGGAGTTGACTTGGGTCCTTTCCAAAATGCTCATCTAAAAGGAAAAACAGGCCTCAGAAGAGAATTTGGAGATGAAAAGCTAAACTCCTGGGGGATAACTGTTCTGTTTGAGTGTGTGACTGCTCAGATAGACTATATTAGTCTAAGCCAAGAGAGAACCACACTAAAGAGTTTGGTTTCTAAAGAATGCACTAAAGTATTGGAGAGGAGGGGTAACATTAAATCTCTTCCAAGTCCACTTGGGAGAGGACCAGTAGTAAAAAGATTGCCCAGTTTCACAGAGAATACAGCCAAGATGTTGATGGAATTAATGTTGATATCATTACATGCCAGTCTCCCTTTTCACATAAGTTTCTCCAAAGGATGAAAGTTCTGCGGTACTTCTTAGAAAGGACAGGAGATCAAATACTTACCTAGCACTAATTATATTCCAGGCACTTTTTGTGAATTTTATATTAACTCATTTGATCTTCCCAACAATCCTATTAAATAGGTAATATTACCACCATTTAACATATGAAGAATCTCAGGCCCAGAAAGGTAAGTGCTACTAAAGTCACAAAGCTGCTAAGTAGTGTAGCCAGAGTTTAAGCCCTTCAGTCTGGTTTTAGAGTCTGTACTCTTAATCAATACACTTTATGGTTAGCTTTCTCATTATAGATGAATAGATTATTCCCTGGCATATCCCTGATTATAACACATATAAATAATAATATTCTGAAATGTTTTTAACTTCATTTTAAAGCACATTTTAAGAGAGTAGGTTTCCATTATTTTCAGTTGTCTTAATACTTTTTAAAAAATTTTCTTTAGAAATAGAAGTAAGGGAATCTACACTACTCAAGGCCTCTAGCTATTGTGGGATTAGCCACAGTTCCCTTATGTTGAATTAAACCAATAAGTAGTTTGTTACTTACATCACAAGTTTCCTGGTTGACACAATATTTAGATCATATGCATTATAATTTAGAGTTAAATTTGACAAGGGCTGTGTTTTAAACATGTGAAAATAAACCTGGTTTAAAAAGCTAATAAAAGGATATCAATTTTCTAGTTGGAGGTCAGTGTTGTGACTATGGCTGAGCTTTTTTTCAATCTAAGTAGTTGACAATGACTTCAGTCATAAATATGACAGTTTAGGTCATCCAAGACAGAGCTAACAGACCTCAGAATAAAAGTGAAACAGCTTCCATTCCAAATAGCACTAAAAGGCAATGCCATTAGCATCACAACTGAGATTTTCAGTTCTCTCAGGATATGTCACACCTCTGGTTCACAGGAAAGATCTAGATTTCCTGCTAATCCCAATTAATTTTCATCATTGATCTATTCAACAAATATTTTTTGTGCCGCTACTATGTGGTAGGCATATACTATATGCTAGGCGTTGGAAATTCAAAACTGAATAAACATGGTCTCTGCCCTCATGGAGGTTGCAGTCCTGTATATTTCTCAGGGTTATGTAGATTTCTCTTTATGTACCTTTTGAATGCTGAAAAAGTAGGTAATCAGGCAGGTAGAAATGTTACATGAAATACAGTAAGTAACCTGTGGATGAGAACCTGAGGGGATTTCCTATCAAATAAAGCACGTGGGCTTTATGCTGTGAAGTTCAGACACTGAGATGCTATTTTCCTTTCTCTTCAGAATCTCCATTTTTATTTTATACCACTAACATTTTTAAAAAGCAGTAACATTTGTCACATTCATTAATTAAAAACTTACTTCCCTTAACCATATTTTCATTGAGTGTGTTTCTGTTGATTTCTGTTACCCTGCATTAGGTATTTCCTTTTCCCAAGGCAGAAACAGAAGTAAGGCATAGATTAACTGAAGCAGCATGCTATCAAGGGATTAGCAGGTAACAATAACTGGGTGGTTTGGAAATAGTATCTTCCTTGAGCTTCTTAGGGTGAGGGAAAATAATGCATCTAAAAGATTTTTGGTAAGAAGATTATTGGCCCTGATAATATTTTAGGCCTAAAATAGACCTCATTCTAATTCTGCCTTTCAAAACACACACACACACACACAAATGTTAAAATAAGAAAAAGAAAATATTGGCAAACTATGGAATCCTCAGTACCCAAACTGAATGTAGCAACTAAGTTAAACAAGGCTCTATATTACCTAATGTTCTCCATAAACTCCCTCTGAGGGGCACTAAGCAGTTAGCTGCCCCCCGAAAAGACTTGCTTGCCAAAGAGCTGTGGACATGCCAAGCCCACTGGAATCAGATCAATTCACACTTCCTTTGATTCTGGGCATTTCTCAAGTCTAATTCCCTCACCAAACCATTACTGGAGAGGCTCTTTCTTATTCTCTCTGCATTTCACTATTTTTCAAAATTATTTCTTGTCTTCCTTACTTTTTTCAACTCATTTTACCTTTTCTTACTTCAGATCCCCCTCATTTCTCTTTATTTTCTCTCTTGTTTCAGGATCTCCTGAACCAAAATATTTGTTTCTCATGTGGAACCTGCTGGGAGGGAAATCAACAAAGATCTCTCATCCATACTTAATTTTCTTCACAGCTGGTGCTGTGATGCAACAGCGGTTCTGAACAGGATGCGGTAGGGCTTTTGTTGCAGCTGCCATGGGAGAGCAGTAAATGATTAGAACACCTAACACTGTGAATGATTCCAGTGGCATTGAAACGGTGATATAGGAAACCACTTAAAATTTATACATGCACTTGTTCTTTGGCTGTCAAGATTTCAAACTTAACATGCTAGTACCTACCAGTTTCTGAATATATTATTTGAAAGAGTTTTAAGGTTGATATGTTTTTGTTTGTTTCATGCTTTGCTAAATACATTTAGAAAAAGAGAAAAACAGTTAAAAAATTTTGGGCAATTGATTTAATCAGATAAAAAGTAAAGAAATTCAGTAAGTTTATTTGTCCATTAAGTAAACTTTCTAGACAGCTAATGTTTACTCTTTCTAGCAGAAAAACTTTAAAGTTTATAATCACTTTGCTTTCAATAAAGCTTTCAAAATTCCTATACACAATTACTTTCTTAAAATTAGAATAGAATTTCATCTTTTTCTTGATGCAAAATTCCAGTTACTCATTTACCTTTGCTCTAAATAACGTCTTTAGTTTGTAATTGTGATTTTTACAGCTTTTCCATCTTTCCAGGGCCAACAGAAAATGCCACAACCTCACAAAACGAATATAATTCAAATTCTCATGTCCACACTCAGATGCTCTCAACACTGATCAGTCCTTTTTTCTTGATCATCTTCCTCTCTTTCTCCATGCAGAATCTCAGCTTTTACCCATCCCCTCAAGCTTCCAATTCTACCACCCACTTTTACGTCCTTCAGTCTGCCTATTACATTGAGAAAATTGAACCATGAATCTGTCAAGATCTTGTCTATTCCTAATTCAACATTTCAACATCAGCTTCCCTTCCTCAGGGGATAAGTGGGTCCTTTCCCTTCAACTTCTGCTCTCAATCTCTCTTCTGGTATACAATAGAATTTCCATCAGTTATTTCCCCTGACTCTTCCAACTTAAATCTGTTTTTCCTCTTGATCTAGAAACATAATTAAATCTATTCCATCTTAAAAAAAAAAAAAAAAAAAAGCAAAGGAAAACATAAAAACAAAAACTCCCATTTATGCTGTAGCACATTTTAAATTATATTGTTTGTTGTTCATACAGACTCTCACTCATGGTGGTTTCTTTCTTGAGTGGTTTATAATTTTGAATTTTGAGCTGAGTTAATCTTAATCCATGGAAATAATGAGGGGATTGGAGTTAAGTGTGGATTTTTCTAGAATAAATCTATTTGCTTCTGCCAGATATCCGTGAGTGCACTATTTTAATTTCTAGAATTGGATTATGTAAGTCCAAATACCAATGCCACATGAGGTCAGGGTTATATTTAGGAATTCTTAAAAAATACATTAGGTTTGCCCACGAGAGCCAGAGCCAAGGACAAACAAGTGACCTTGTCATGTATCTTTGCTGGTGGGAAGATTTTTTTTTTTCCTAGCTTGCCTTTTCACTGAGAAAATATTCCTTTGGTGGAACTAACTATAGGAATTACTCTGCAAGGAACAGGTATTATTGAGCCATAAAAACACAAGTCTCCTTTTGTCAGAAAATATCTTCATGCAGCCACAAATTTGGTGTTGGCTTACCACACCAGAGTCCTGCTTTTTCTTTATTTTTGGACAATGAAGAGTTCCCTTGTGAACTTTAAAAAGTTGTTGCATTATATCCAGCACATTTTATACTAGGTGATCTAGCCCTCTACATTGCTAGGAGCAAAAAATCCTGAAGTTTCCCTAGCAGTAAAGATTGGAGTCCTGTCTGTCAAGGTAATAACAAACTGAATCATTGTGATTACCAGGAGCTCCAAAATACCAAATTTTATATACATACAAAACAAAACTTTTATATTATAACATTTTCTGGTACAAAAATGCAAAAAATTAGTCCAAGGTTCTTCACTTTTATATTATCAGAACAGGTAAAAATAAAAATCTACATTACACAGGTAACTATGAAAATTATATTTGACACATATTCCACTTCAAAAAGACAGAGAAAATTAAGCCTTAAAAATATAACCAGACTGCCTAAGATCACACCACAATTAGGGAATAAATCTAGTATGCAAATCCAGAGTCCCCAACCTCTTAAAAAAGAAAAAACAAAACAAAACAAAACAAAGCAAAAAACACAAGAAACAGTAAGATAATATCCACCAAGAACTTCTAATAATGTAGTTATTGAGTAAACACTATAAAATAACTATCTTTAGTGTAAAAATAAATGGCATGTAAAAGGAATCTAAGACATACTAAATAAAGACAAATCTATAGAAAAGTTTAAAGTGTAGGAAAATTTAAGAAGAATAAAATAAAACTTATAAAAATGAAGAAACTAGCAATTGCCTTTGCTCATGATTTTAATTTCCAATAAGTCTAAGCAAAGTTAAATCAGATCAAACTTCATGCTAAAAATAAAATAATACATAAGTAAAGCTGTCAATTTTTTTTTGTTTAAATCTTCTTGATTCTATTTGAAGATTAAAGAGGTAGGAATGAATCAAAAGAGCAAGATCTAGGGGACAAAATAAAAAGACAGAAAAGCTCTGTATTTGGGGCCACTTTTCCTTGAGGTATATGCTTTTCCTGGAAGAGACATCTGAGAGAATCAAGAATTTAGGATTTTGAATAGATTCATGGAACGAAAATTAGAGTTCACTACCTGCCCATGACAGGAGTCAAAATAAACACCTTGGACTTTGGTTTGGGAGCATAATGATATATACCCTAAGAGTGAGGGTCAAGCACTGAAGCCAAAATAAGAATTATCTCAAAATTTGATTGATGTAAGATGATCTGGGATTTCTAACCATTCACCGAAAAAAAATAGACATCCTCTCTGGTGGAAAAATAACATCATCATATTCATAAATTATCTCTATTACTTTGGATAAATGTGCAGTTTACATTAATAAATAAACAAGATATAGGGGAAACAAGCCAATATGATCAGAGCCAAGAGAAAAACACATAACAAAAACACACTAACAGGAAATCCAAATAACAGTTTATTAGAAATAGATTTTAACATTCTCAAGGAAATTAAAGATAAAATCAGAAATATTGACAGATAAAAACTAAAAAAATCAAATGAAAATTCTGTATATAAAAATGCAATGACTTAACATTAATAGCTCAATACATGAAAAAAGAATGTCACTTGGAAACTAGATCAGAAGAAAATGTACAGAACAAAGTACAGAGAAACCAAAGGAGGGAAAAATAGAGAAAATTACCAGGACATTCATAGGCGATACAGCAAAATGTTCAAACAGATGTGCAATTAAAATCTCACAAGAAGAGGAAAGAAAAGAAGCAGAAAAATGGTTGAAGAGATTATGACTATGGATTTCTCAAAACTGGCAAAAAAAATATCAAGCCACAGATTCAGGTAGCATTAGAAAATCCAAAAAAAAAGATAAACACCAAGAAAGCTACACGTAGACACATCATAGTGAAATCAATGAAAAACAAAGAAAAATAACAAAATCATAAAACCAGTTATAGGGAAGGCAAAAAGACTAGCTTGATGAGATTCATAATAAGACACATCATTGACTTTTAATTAAATATTAAATCCAGAAGACA
Source organism: Rhinolophus sinicus (assembly GCF_036562045.2). Classification (NCBI taxonomy): domain Eukaryota; kingdom Metazoa; phylum Chordata; class Mammalia; order Chiroptera; family Rhinolophidae; genus Rhinolophus; species Rhinolophus sinicus. The sequence goes on from NC_133755.1 coordinate 128,566,116, forward strand.
ACGAATTTTATTTGCAAAGTTCCGAAGAAAAATAACTGCCAACCTAAAATTCTATAATCACTAAAAATATCTTTGAGGAGTCAAACTATTTGCAGAGAAAACAAGGGAAGCTTTTGCCAGTAGACTTGTTAGTAAATTCCACTAATGAAAATATTAAAGGAATAATGGTTACCTCTAGGTAGGAAGAAGATTAATGTGAAGGGCTCCTGGCATGAGGGGATTCTGGATGCTGGCAAAATTCTATTTATTCACCTAGCTGGTGGTTACAGGGTATGTTTACTTTGTAATGATTCATTGAGATTTTCCTTATGATTTGTGCACTTTATGTGCATGAGTTAAACAGAGATGATTAACGAACTTGATATGGATTTGAACAAACCACCAAAAGAACAGCAAAAGGAAATAGAAATGGATACAATGAAGAAGTTTAGAGACACAAAGGCTAGAACATGCAGTAAAAGTTGCAAAAGTAGAGAACTTAGAGATAAGAGAGAAGCCAAAAGACTCTCCAAAGTACTGAAAGAAAATAACTGTCAACCTAGAGTTTTCTACAATGACAACTTACCCATCAAAATAAGAGTGAAATATAAGTAAAGACATTTGTATTCACTCACTCACACATTGTTTTTTCAACAATTATTATTGAGTACTTATATTGTCTAGATATAGGGACATAGTATTAATGAAAACAAGTTCCCACTCTCATACTTTTGACGTCAGAAAGCTGAAATGAAGTTAATGAGGCAAAAGTAAAGGTGTCAGAGGTTCTAGTATCTTCTGTAGTCTCCAGGGGAATCTGTTCCTTGCCCCTCTGGCTATTAAAGGCTACCAGCATTCATTGGCTTATGGCCACATCACTCCACTCTGCTTCAGTCATCACATTGCTTTCTCTCTGACTGACTCCTCCTGTGTCCCTTTCATAAGGACCCTTGTGATTACATCAGGGCCAACAGAGAATCAAAAATAGTCTTCCCGTCTCAATATTCTTAACCACACATCTTTAGGTGAGTACTATTCAGTCTGCCATAATATGTATGCATTTTGATAGGACTTTACCTATCAAAAAGTGAAATTGTTGAAGTATAAGATATTCCTTATGTTCAGCATTAATAGATAATGCAAGTGTTTCTCAATTGTTGTATCTATTCATACTTCTACCAGCAGTGTTTCACATACTCATCAACACTTTCTACTGTCAAGCTTCTTAGTTTTAGCTTTTCTGCTGGATATATATTGGTATTTCATTATTTCAGTTTTCATTACATTTAGTTTTCATTCACATTTCCCTAATAAGTAATGAGGTTGAGCACATTTCATATACTTAATGGTCACTTAGATATTCTCTCCTCTGAAGTGCCTATTAGTCTTTTGCTCATTTTCTTATTTGGTTGTAATATTTTTCTTAATTGATTTGTAGAAGTTCTTTATATTTTTGCATATAAATTCTTTTTCACAGATATATGTATTGAAAATATTTTCTTGCAAATCAAAACCACAATGAAATATCACCTCACCCCAGTCAGAATGGCTATCATCAACAAGACAAATAGTAACAAATGTTGGAGAGGCTGTGGAGAAAAAGGAACCCTCATACACTGTTGGTGGGAATGCAGACTGGTGCAGCCATTATGGAAGGCAGTGTGGAGGTTCCTCAAAAAATTACGAATAGAATTACCATATGACCCAGCAATCCCTCTCCTGGGTATCTACCCAAAAAATCTGAAAACATTTAGAGATAAAGACATGTGTGCTCCAATGTTCATTGCAGCTTTGTTTACAGTGGCCAAGACATGGAAACAACCAAAATGTCCTTCGATAGATGAATGGATAAAGAAGTTGTGGTATATATACACAATGGAATACTATTCGGCGGTAAGAAAAGATGATATAGGAACATTTGTGACAACATGGATGGATCTTGAGAGAGTAATGCTGAGCAAAATAAGTCAGACAGAAAAAGCAGAGAACCATGTGATTTCACTGATATGTGGTATATAAACCAAAAACAACAAAAGAACAAGACAAACAAATGAGAAACAGAAACTCATAGACACAGATAATAGTTTAGTGGTTGCCAGAGGGTAAAGGGAGTGGGGGGTGAGGGGTGGGAGATGAGGGTAAGGGGGATCGAATATATGGTGATGGAAGGAGAACTGACTCTGGGTGATGAACACACAATGGGATTTATAGATAATGTAATACAGAATTGTACACCTGAAATCTATGTAATTTTACTAACAATTGTCACCCCAATAAATTTAATAAAATAAAATTTAAAAAAAAAAAAGAAAGAAAATATTTTCTCCCACCTGCCTTGCTTTTTAAATATCTAACAGTATCTTTTGATGAAAATTCTTAATTTTAATGTACTTCAGTTTGTCATTTTTTCCCTTTTCAGTTAGAATTTTGAAGGGCATTTTACAAAGAATTTTTGCCTATTCTAAAGATGAAAAAACTTTGTTTTCTCTTATAAACCAATATTTTCAAAGATTTCTTTACTGTGTCAGCAGCAGTCTTAAATAAACTGCATCAATTAGGAGATTGCTAATATAGACTCTATTACTCAAAGATGTCAGTACCAAAATCTCAGCAATGCACCTGGATTTCCTTTCTGGACTCAGAGGCTGTTGAAATTCTTGCTAGCACATCCACATTGTAGACATTAAAATGAGAGAAACACAAGAGAAAAGAGTGATCCTCCCAGATGATACAACTCCCTTGAAGAGCTTTCCCTAAGGCTTCACCTAAAGAAAACTCTGTCATCTCCTCAACCCCTCTTTTGCAAGACAGGTGAAGAATTGTAACTTTTTACCTAGTTATTTTGTCGTTCTAATATAACTAGGATACAATTTTTAACAAAAGAGGATACAATGGATTTGGAGGAGGTAATTAGCAATATTTACTGGGAGGACAGTCGTAGAAGCAGGATAATTAGTTAGCAAGGTGCTCCCATCACCCATTGGAAGAGGAGTAAGATGGTGGTGGTGGAGGTTGGGAAAAGTGGTTGGATTCTGAGGATATTTTGAAGATCTGATGGGATTTGCTGATGAAAAAATAAAGACTATGATAGTTTTACTATTAATTGCTCTTTGCAGAGGGCACTGTCAATGGATCTACATAATGAAGGAATTTGAATCAAGAAAGAAGGAGTAGATGAAAGATGAAACTTAGAGGGAAAATAATGTTAAGCCTTTGACTAATTTGGAAACTGAAAATAGTGGAAAAATTTTAAAAGTTTTAAAATCATATTAGTGGAAAAATTAAAGTTTTCTAAGGTCCTTATATTATTCAAGAGAAGAGACGATAAAGACTATTAGAGCAAAGAGGAGGGAGGAACTTACTTTGCTAGGAAGAGGACAAGGGCATAGCATGTGCAAATATTCAGAGCCCTACATGAATCCTACAGGTTTTGAGAAGGGCAAAAATGTGGCATGTGGCTGGATCCCAGCCTTTGTGAAGGGTGCTGAGGAAGACTAGGCTGTAACTGGGGCAATAATTTGGGGATAGATTGTGTAGGCTTATTTCAGGAAACTTCTAGGAGTCTGTAGTTTATTTCTTTGATGAACAAAGAGCCATTATGTGGTTTAAAAAACACAAGTGGTATGACATAAACTATGCTCTTAATACAGTTACGTTTTTTAATATAAATACATTGTCAAAATGTAAACTGAAATCTGCAAAACAGTTAAGTGACTATTGTAATAATCAATATGTAAGGTGACGACTTAGTATTTCACCTCAAGGCACTGTACTATGTACATATATGTGAGTACAAAAATGAATGACATGGTCCTTAAACCCAGGTAATTCATAAGACAGGTTGCTGGTGGTTATAGAGAAAATTGAAAGGGAGTAAAGGATGTCAGAGATTAGAAGCAAAGAATCTTTGGTATTGAAGAGGCGCTAAAAGAAGGTGGTTGGTTTTCCTCCGCAGCACACACACACACACACACACACACACGCACACACACACAATGTCCCTTTCCATTGTTGGGCTTGTGTGTTGGTGAACAAATGTCATTAGGAAGTAAAAACACTGCTGGGTTTAGAACACAATATCATACTGTATATTTAGAGGACTTCTTATGTGTTTAAGATGGCAACATCAAATTTCTGAAGCCAAATCCATAGATAACTAGTGAGACAGGTTAGTTAGCATGTTGTTAGGTAGACAGGAAAGTCCCTGATGGAATACACAAAGGCAGCCATATATCCTGAAACTCCAGGTTCTGAAATAACTCATTCACTCCAGGAAAAAAATGTAATTACTCTGTAAGGTTAATGTTATCTCATAAATCCCTTCAGGCTGGACAAACAGAGCAAATCTGATAGACAAATTCCATAATGAGGCGCCAGCTCCCTTCCCCAAGCAGGCAAGGGAAGGTATAAGAATAAGAGCTTTTGCCTTAGCCAGTGGGCATCCCACTTGGGGTACCCCCTCTCACAAGAGAGTTGTACTTTCACTTTAATAAATCTTGCTCCTTTGCCTCTCCTTCCGAGTCTGCATTCTCATTCTTTGGGTACATGACCCCAAGAATTCCAGGCACCAGGAACCAGAATCCTGTATCACAAGGGGGACCAGATCCCTCTATCACTAGTAATACTTTAAGAACTACTTAACATGTTTTTTTCACGTTGTTTTTCTCTACCAAATTATCCAAAAGAAAGCTATCATAGACAGAAGTAAAATGTGTCAAGCCTCCACAGGGTTTTTGTGGCTTTTCAGGGTATAGCTATAGAGTTGAATCTCTGTTCTGCCTTTAGTGTTGGAATCATGATCTCAAGTAGAACTATTGAATCTTTTTTTTCTCCCATATCCCAATCTATTCTATTCTAGTGTACATCATTTGCTTGAAAGATAAATGTTCATATTGCAAGGAGCACAGATGTGCCTCTCTTTCTCCGCTATAATGATGAAAAACTCCAGTAAGCAATTATTTTGTGAATGGATTTTACAGAATGCCAACTCGCTGCAAAACTAATTCATCCTTCTGTTAACAACAAACGTTCAACCAAATTTCACTCCACCCACCAGAAAAAGTATGGTAACAAATATAAGATTTTAGAAAAACATGTATTTACCAAGGTCTGGAGCATTGTTCAATCATAGCAATGTTGTAGATTTTTTTGAGGAAAATCCATTAGACTTTAATATGTTGCGGTATCTCCTAATCTAGAACCTTGTACTGTTACAGTATTTCAAAGAAGCAATCTTGTTATGAAAGGTGCTTCAACCTCAGGAAAAGAAAATGGAAATTTCTAACTTAGTTTGTGAAACACTATGTGTACCTTGAGGATTTGGGTATTTCATTATTGACCCTTTATTTACTGTCCGATATTTTTTTCATTTATAACTAAATACTTAAAGAAGCATAATAAGCTTTCCTGTTAGTCCCTGTAAAAGATTAATTTCTTTTTTAAACACAATGCTTTCTATTATATTTGGGATTCAGTCTAAATTCTGGGTTCTCTACCAAATGAAAAATCAGAAAATTTCCTGAGGCATCATTATTTACATGATGGAATTTTCTAATTGCTTCAAATAATGTATCACCAACACCTCCAAGATAACCAGTGTATAAACATCCTTACTTTTGTACCTCATGTGTGAAAAAAAGAATATGCCCTCTGATATCCAAGCTTAGTCCATCTTTATTAGTCCATCTTTCTGTGGCTGCTGTAGCAAACTACCACAAACTTGTGTCATAAAGGGAAAGCAATTTATTTTCACCATGCCTTTTCCAGTGTCTGGTGGCTGCAGGCATTCCTTGGCTTGAGGCTGTATTACATCACCCTCTCCTCTTCTGTGTGAGTCTGTCCCCAAATTCTCTCTGCCTCTCTCTTTTAAGGATACATGTGAATGCAGGTAGGGTTCCCCCAGATCATACAAAACAAACATTTCCTCTCAAAAGCTTTATCTTTATATCACATCTTTTGTCACATAAAGCAATATTCACAGGTTCCAGGGAATCGACACGGATATCTTTTGGGGCTATTTTTTCAGCCCACCACACACTATCTGTGATTTTTATCTCATACTCTTCTTCCACTTCTGAGACTTTTCTCCCTCTGATTCCCACCCCTTTCCCTGCCTCCTTCTCCTTTCCCCTCCTATCTTTTATTCCTCCCCCTTCAATGATTCCTTCCCTGCATCATATAATCATACTGTATTAGTTTGCTAGAGCCACCATAACAAATTATGACAGATTGGGTCATTTAAATAACAGAAATTTATTTTCCCACAATTCTGCAGGCTAGAAGTTTGAAATCAAAGTGTTGGCAGGCTTAGTTCTTTTGAGGCCTTTTTCCTTAGCTTGTAGATGGCTGCCTTCTCTCTGTCCTCACGTGGTCTTCCCGTGTATACTTCTGTGTCCTAATTTCTTTTCCTTATAAGGACACCAGTTACATTATTTAGGTCCATCCTAATGACCTCATTTTAACTTAACTACCTCTTTAAAGATCCTATCTCCAAATACAGTCACATTCTGAGGTACTGGCGTTTAGAACACAACTTTGGGGGGAACACAATTTATGCCATATATAAACCATCTTTCCCATTCTGGAACAAACACACAAACAAGAGCCTTCCATCTAAAGAACTACTCCCTCAAAGTACCAGCTGTATCAGACATTTACTTCCCATCAAATACCCTGTACTCCTCCACATTTCCTGGCCCTCCTGCAATAACATGGAGCCTTGGGACTAATTTTCCGTAGGCAATACTACAGTTCTAATGAACCAGTAGGGGCTTGTGCTAAAAAAATGTGGATATAACAAAAAAAAGTAATTTCATTTTAGAGTCTTTTAAGACTGGCAGCAAATGGATTATAATGATGTTTGCATCACAAAAAGCCATTTCTGTGATATTCTCAGTTGCATTGTGTTCTCATGTCCTCAGCTCTCATCATTGGAAGTTATAAGAAAAAGCTTTATAAAATCCATTATGACATTTACTATAGGAAAACTGTTTAGTTCATCTGCAAAAATCTTTGTTTCCCCTGAGGGTCGCTTTTCCTCTTTTGGTCAATGATAGTCGTGTAAATGACATATTTATTTGTTTTTGTTTTGTTTTGTTTTTGTTTTACTTAAAAGCCGTATTTGGGATTCGAGTTATAAAACTAGAATGTAAGCTCAATGAGGGTAACAAGTAAGGCTCTCTTAGCCATTTGTGCATCACCTATATTTAGTACAGGTACTCAGCAAACATATTAAATAAATGAATCAGCCAATGCTGTAAGGCGATATGGCCTAAATATCTGCACTGTTACTTTTTCCCCCAGATTTTGACTTCCCATTTTCAATTGTATTTCTCTGTACATGATTATTTTCTATTTATTCTTGATGCAATAATTATTTCTGTATCAATAAATCTGGCATTTATTTTCTATAAATGATGAATGTACAGATTACAATTACAAAAATATTTTTAATAAACTATTATTTGAATGAATGATCTCATTTGATGTATATTGTTTCCACAGACCTGATACTTTTTGAATGATGAAATGCTAAGGACAGCCCTAGCAAGAGGCTTTCTGCATTCATTTTACATCAAGTCAGTAGTCATCACAGAATGTGTTAAGGCAGCAGTTTTGAAAATGTCAGTTGGGAAACTCTGCTGTCCACAAATTCTTTCAGAGGGGACTGTGAGGCCAAAATTATTCAAAATAATCCTAAAACATTGTTTGCCTTTTTCACATTTTTCTCATGTATGCATAGTGAAGTTTTCCAGAAGCTATATTGTAGGTGGTATCATAATAGATCGAATTAAGCTAGCTATCATCTATTAAGCTTGTGAAAGAGAAACCAAGATGGAGGGCACAGTTTGAAAGTACTTTTAGACCAAACACTTATAGACACATAACCAAATTTTAAAATTGTCCTGATTTCCATGTAATACTGACTCTGATCTTAAAGGAAATTTATTCTTTCTTTAAATCAGCAAGACCTTATAGCGTCCTAGCCAATCAAGTACTCGTAAGTGTATATACAAACAAATCAGTTTATGCAGTGATACTGCTGTAACCAATCACAATAGAAAACAGTGTACTTCCTCAATATGCTTTATGAACTGAGCTGTAACTACTAAAAGTCAAGCTTCTACCACTTTTAGTTTTGAAGGCTCATGTTAATGAATATGTGAATAGTTTCTTTCTTGCTTAATAAAATATTCATATCAAGTAAAGTTCTCTGTTTTCTTTTGACAAGCCAAATGTTAAAAAGATTTGCAAAAACATAAAACAATGCCATTCTTCTCACTAAAGTTTTTGTTCTAGATTAGATAATTTTACAAAAAAATATATATATATTATTTATGTTAACAGGCTTTTACTATAGTTATTTCATTAACTATTTTATTTCAGTTTTAATTTTTAACATGGTAAATATTGATAGACATAACCCATATACAAAAGCTCTGTGGAAAATCCTCAAAATGTTTAAGGCTACAAAAGTTCCCTGAGACGAAAATGTGAGAGCTTCTAGCTTAAAATAAGAAGCTCCTTCCTCTTTTTGTAGGTAAACAAAACAAAAAACAAATGTTTTCCCTTTCAATACTCCTTTGGACCACTGGTCCCAAAGAACACCCACGATGTCACAATTAGGCAACGATCTTAGAACACGAACACACACACACATACACAAAATGCTCAGTAGAATAAAAGGATTCTGAGTGAGGGCTATATAGATTGACACTATATAGATCTAGAGATACAGCCCCAGCATATATTTTCTCTTTTCACTTCCATCTTACATTTACTCCAAGTCCAAACCAGAATTATGTTCTCTCAATTGCTGGCTCCTGAGAAATTAAAATCTCTATTTGATTCTCCTGGCACAATTCCCCATTCAGAAAGATTTCTGACCATAGCCCATTGGTGACTGTTATATTTCTGATGTCATTACCAGAGGTCTTTTGACATCTCAGTAGCATGGCCCTGCTTTGGAATGGCAAATATACTTTATAGCAAGTGCCCATTCTGATATATTGTTAGTGGTTGGCTAGAACATTGTTTGAGAAGGATTCTGAGCATTTCAGGGCTTAGCAAGACAAATGTCATAAGCAATTAGTGGTCTACCCTGGGTGCTAGAAGGAAGAGTGTTAGGTCTGTGATGTATAGTTGTTGACCCTGTGAAGTCAATTGCAATCACTATGGGCAAGACAATGTTTAGTCCACATAAAAATTATACAGAAATATAGTTACTGTGATCAAGTATTAGCAATAATATCATGTTCGTAAGTGAACTCAATCCAGTTAAAATATGAGAATAGATTTTAAGAATGATCTAGGATCCACGATGGTAATAGATAAATGCTGTGCTTGCCTCATACTGTGAACACATCAAAATTACAACTAAATTATAGAACAACCAACCTGGAGGACCATCTAAAGTCTAGCTAAACAGAAGTAGTTTTGTAACTAAGGATATAAAGAAGAAACAACATCCAGACTGGTAGGAAGGGCGGAGACACAAAACCGGCTGGCCCCAACCTCTGTGTAGCAGATGAAAATTAGGTGTCATGCGGGGTCTCTGGTCCTGCTCCCTGTATAAGAACGCAGGATATGGTGAGGCCAAAAAGGAACACCAACGGAGCTATGGATAGGGGATGCATACCTCTATATTCTGGCTGGCGGCTGGGTTGGAGATACAGGAAGCAGGCTCCACACAATGCGCAATCCATCGACTGTTTCTCTGACAACCAACCCCACTTGCTAGCTGCAATCCACGCTTGCTAACCGCAATCTGCTTGCCTGCTAACCACACTTGCTAGCCACAATCCACCGTCCACTTCTCTGCCAACCAACCAACACCCTAGCATAGCCACATAAGTTATATTAGTGGCTAATGGCCAAACGGTTACAGCTGACGGCCAACTAGTCACAGCTGATGGCCATCTAATAACCAAGCCACAACCTTTCCACGGGAGGCCGAGAGCCTGGAAACTGCTCTCCTGGCTCCAGCCCCACAGAGGGATATCTCAACCACAGAGGTTCCCCATGGAAGAGCAAAATATCCTAGACTCCCACACCAGACTCCCCAGCTCACAGTGCTGGTGCTGGGAAGAAGAGCCCACACAAAATCTGGCTGTGAAAGAGTGGGGATTCCAACCATCCAGGTGGGACAGAAGGCTGCGGGAAACCCAAACATCCTCTTAAAGGGCACACAAAGACTCGCTCCTAGGCACTTACCCTGGACTCCGGTCGAGGGACAGTGAATTGGGGGGCATCAGAGACAAATGTGGTACAGACTAAGGTGTATAGCTTTGGTGAGGGGGGATGGACGATAGTCGCCGGTTTCCCTGGGGAAGTCCTCCTCCTGTGTAGATGGCAGATGGGCGCCATATTTTCTGTGTTTAGCCTGCCCCCACAGGCCAAATCTGAATCTGATTGGCCTGGAGCTCTGCATGCTCCACCCTGATGACTCAAAGAGACCCCGCCTCACGCATCTCTGTATCACATCAGGCTTTATTAGCAGCTGAATCTGACAGGAGCTGGCAAACTGCAGCTGGCCTCAGTGTGTCCTTCCTGGCTTTTTGTGGAGCTGCCCCAGACCAGGTACTGGTGGCAGCCATCCTCAGTTTTCAGTGTGCCCTCTCTCACGCATCTCCACGCCTAGCACAAGCAGCAACAAACTGTGAATCACTTTATAGCTCTTACTCGATGGTCCCCAGCCATTCACAGGCAGTGGCTGACCTGGGTCTACACGGGAGCTCCTCCCAAGAGGGCCCAGAACCAACATACTTGGAGGTTGGCTTCAGCATATAGCAGAGCACCACCCAATTAGTGCCATGAGTGGCACACAAAAAGGGCAGTCTCACTGGGGAGAATCCTGCTCTGTGTGGTAAGTCCCCTACACAGCCACACGTAAGCTGTGGATGTGGCTGTGGGGACAGAGCCAGGAGTGCAGTTCCCAGGCTCTCGGCCTCATGTGGAAAGGTGCTGGCTCTGGTAGTAAATGACCATCTACTGTGATTGGATGGCCATCAGCTGTGGCTAGTTGGCCGTCGGCTATAACCAGTGAGCCATTGGCCACTAATATAACTGCTGTGGCTAGCTAGCAGGAAAAATGGAGGCTAGCAAGGGCGGATTGTGGATTGTGGATTGCAGAGAGGTGGATGCCGCCAGTGAGAATATAGTGGATGACACCTTACGTGACCCTGAGTGACTCCCTGAATGACAGTGGCCAAACCCCAAAGCCAGTCAGTCTGAGGGTCAATCCCACCCACTGACATGCCAATAGCAATATAACATGGGGGCACACACAACCCACACAAGGGATACTATCCTGGAGCACCCAGAGCAGGTAACCATCAAGACTGTGCCACTGGGCTCTACAGGGCACCTAATACATAAACACACTCAGTAAGACTGAAAGACGAAGCAGATCTACCTAATACATAGAAACAAACACAGAGAGGCAGTGAAAATCTGAAATACATCCCACATGAAAGAACAAGAAAAAACTCCAGAAAAAGAACTAAACCAAATTGAGGCAAGTAACCTACCAGAGACAGAGTTTAAAACACTGGTTATAAGAATGCTCAAGGAACTTAGTGAGAACATCAACAAAGAGATGGCAAGCATAAAAAAGACACAGAAACCATAAAAAAGAACCAGTCAGAAATGAAGACTACAATAACTGAAATGAAGAATGCACTACAAGAAATCACCAGCAGACTAGATAAAGGAGAGGATAGCATCAACACCCAATCAGAACAACAAAAGGAAAAAAGAATCAAAAAAAAAAAAAAAAAAAAAAGAAGAAGAAGATAGTTTAAAGACCTCTGGGACAACATCAAGTGTAACAACATTTGCATTCATAGGGGTACCAGAAGAAGAAGAGAGAAAGCAAAGGCTTGAGAACCTATTTGAAGACATAATGATAAAACATTTTCTTAACCTGGTGAAGAAAATAGGCATACAAGCTCGGGATGCAAAGAGAATTCCAAACAAGATGAACCCAAACAGGCCCACATCAAGACACATCATAATTAAAATGTAAAAAGGTTAAAGACAAAGAGAGAATCATAAAAAACAGCAAGAGAAAGGCAACTAGTAACTTATAAGGGAGTTCCCACAAGATTGTCAGCTGGTTTCTCAACAGAAACGTTGCACACCAGAAGGGATTGGCACAAAATAGTCAATGTGATGAAAAGCTAGGACCTACAACTAAGACTTCTACCTGGTAAAGCTATCATTTAAAATCGAAGGACAGATAAAGAGCTTCCCAGACAAGAAAAATCTAAAGGAGTTCATTGCCACCAAACCAGCATTATAAGGAATGTTAGAGGAACTTCTTTAAGATTAGAAAGAAAAAAAAAAAGATCAAAAATATGAACAATAAAATGGCAATAGCTACACATCTATTAACAATTACTTGCAATGTAAATGGATTAAATGCTCCAATCAAAAGACATAGGAGGGCTGACTGGATAAGAAAACAAAACCCTTACATATGCTGCCTAGAAGAGACTCACTTCAGATTGAAAGACACACACAGACTGAAAGTAAAGGGATGGAAAAATTTATTTCATGAAAATGTAAATGGAAAAAAAAAATCTACAGTAGCAATACTTATACCAGGCATACTAGACTTTAAAACAAAGGCTATATAACAAGAGACAAAGAAGGACCCAGTTATCCCATTTCTGGGTATTTATCCAAAGAAACCCAAAACACTACTTCTAGTAGACGTATGCATCCATATGTTCTTTGCAGCATTGTTTACAATGGCCAAGATGTGGAGGCAGCCTGGGTGTCCATCGATTGAAGGATGGGTAAAGAGGAGGTGGTATATATATAAAATGGAATATTGCTTGGCCATGGAAGAGAATGGGTTCCTGCCATCTTTGGTGGCATGGATGGACCTGGAGGGTGCTGAGTGGAGTATGTCAGACAGAGAAAGATAGACGCAATGTGATTTCACTTATTTGTGGAATTTAAAGAATAAAATAAACAAACACAATGGAAACACACTCATAGATACAAAGAACATTTTGATGGTTGCCAGATGGAGGGCGGTTGGGAAGGGTGGGCAAGAAAAAGGAAGGGATTAAGAAAGACAATTTGGTTGTTACAAAGCAGTCATGGGGATATAGGGTATAGCACAGGAATATAGTCAATAAAACTCTATGTATGGAGTTAGATGGGTACTATATTCCTAGGGGTTGGGGGAAAGAGTGAAAAAGGTGAAGGGATTAAGAATTACAAGTTGGTAGTGATAAAATAGTCATGGGGATGTAAAGTAAAGCATAGGTAATATAGTCAATAATATGCTAATAACTATGTATAAGACCAGGTGAGTACTAGACTAGTCAGGAGGACCATTTCTTAAATTATACAAATACCTAACCACTATGCTGTACATCTGAAATTAACACAAAATAATGTTGAATGTCAACTCTAATTGAAAAATTTAAAAAAGGGGAGGAAAGGGAAGAGGCTCAAATCTCCAGGTATAAAACAAATATGTCATGAGTATGTAAGGCACAGCACGAAGAATATAGTCAATAATATTGTGAGAGCATAGTATGGTGTCAGATAGTCGTTGAACTTATGGTGATCACTTCTTTAGGTATGTAAATGTTGAACTATTGTGTACACCTGAAACTGATATAATGTATGTTAGCTATATTTCTTAATAGAAATCTTTAAAAAAAGAATAGATTTTAAGATTCAAAGAAACAAATTAATTTAAAAGAACATAAGAATTGCTTTAGAGGTTTGCAATAACATAGCCTTATATATTAAAAAACATTTTTACCTTTCACATAAACTAGTATAGATACCAGCTACCCTTGACTTTGGCACTTTTAGGACTTTGGCCAGAATGTACACTCAGAAACAATCTCTTCAGAATGAAATTTAGGAAGGTAAATTTTAGAGCTGCCAGCTGTGGCTCTTGACAACTTCCAGATGTCATCACTGCTGCTGCTACAGTGTGGCATCTGCTACAAGTCCTCAATTTCTTTACAACATATCATCTTATTGGTGTAATTAATAATTAACTTATAAGACTTGGAGAAAAAAAAATCATAGATACAGAGAACAGGCTGGTCATGGCCAGAGGTGAGGGGTTGGGGGTGGGAAAAATGGGTGAAGGTAGTCAAAGTTACAAAAAGAAAACAAAAAGAAGAAAGACACAAGTTGTTCCTGGAGATTTGAGTCCAACCTTTACCTCTCTTGGCAGCAAGCACAGATACTATACATTTCTTTAGAATGTGTTCCTATGACTATTAACTCTATACACCACTGCTTTAGCAGTGATACAAGCTAGCAATATATTCCTTTAAATCACATTTTGTTGATGAAATAGAAGAACTTTCAGCTCCTTTGATTACAAGGCCCAGCACTGACAAGAGCACTAAGTTGCCCCTTTGCGAATTTGCCTTTTTGTCATTTTGCCTGGAGATTATACTGTGAAGAAGTGTACACAGGAAAGCAAGTGAAGCCTGGAGCTAATAAATCTGGCTCTAAATACAGCATTGTAAAGGAATTGAGGGGGGCAGGGGAAGCAAAACCAGGAAAGACTAATATAGATTTTGTTCCCTTGGAAACAAAAGAATACTTAGTGCTTTAGGAATATATATATATATATATATATATATATATATATATATATATATATATATATATATATATATATATATAGCACAAATTTCCCAAAGCTGTGTTTCTAAAATGAAATTCTGACAATATCATCTGAAATAGCACCAGTGAGGAATAAATGGGGGGGTGGCACAAACTTATATAGAATTTTATAGTTTACATTTATATGCATTTGACTTCATAGTTCAGAATACAAAGATTATGTACCAATGACACACTGATGTGAAACAGAAGCAATGTCAGTGAGTGCCTTACTGATGACGGGGAAAGGGCACAACGAGCAGAAACTTGCTGTCTCAACCCCAAATCAAACCTACATACATTGAAAGGGAATTTTAAAAATCATTTTAGAATAGGAAGAAAAATAAAAATATATGAAAGCAGGAAATATTTAAAAATAGATTATAAAATAAATGGATTTGTAGGATTTAGATAAAGAAAATGATGATTATTAGGAAATAGCAAGAGTTTCTTAAGAGTAAGTCTTAAAAATGTACCCCTTCTAAGACTGATAAATTTGAATCTGGTATTCCATAAATAAGGTAGCATTCCATGATCTTCTCCTTAAACAAAGGAGAAACATGGTATTTAAGACAATCATATCCACGTACATGGTAACTATTTAAGATAATCATATCCAGGTACATGGTAACTCTCTTTTTATAAAGTAAATGAATCAGACTGTTAGATGTCCCTAAAGTCCCTTCTAGCTGTACACTTTTTAAAATCTAGGATCCTAATGTATCACTGTAACCAGCTTATCACAGAAATACATCCTTTATTCTCAATCTATTTTGTTATTAACTTGAATAAAGTCTTAATCATACATTTCAAATTTATAGATGACAGGTAATGGCAGAAATAATCATGTTGACCAACACGTTTAATTTTTGAAATAAGCTCAACTAGAGCAGTTTGTTCTCCTTGGTATCTTCAGGGCATACCACAAAGTCTGGGATATATTAGACCTCAAATACTATTTGCTGAAAGAATAAAGAATAAATTAATGAATGGGTCAAAACTAACAAGGTGAAATTTATCAAATAAAATTAATTTGTTCAGGTACAGAATAGACTAAACCTGATTTGATAGCAATTTAGATAAATACCAGTCAGATACAGTTTGTTACCAGCTCAGTTTAAGCCAAGAGTCCAATTAACAGAATTATAATACCAGGGAAAATTAATCTCACTGTCTCCCGCTCTAGTCAGACTATGTGTAAAATACTAAATTCCTTGGGAATCCCTTTCTAAAGCTGACCTTGGCAAACTAGAGTTCAATGAGAGAGGGTGAGTGGCCAGGATAGTCAGAGATCTGGAAATCTTGTCAGGAGACGTAGTTGAAGGATCTGAGATGTTTAATTTGGAAAAAGAAAACATGCTTTGAATATCTGAAGAGTTGTCATGAGAAAGATTTATTAGGGTCATTCTATGGATCACCCCAGGAAAGAATACGGAAGCTATAGGGTAACAGATCCTGTGTTAGTACAAGGTGGGAATTTCTAACAGATCTGTCAAAAAATGAATTGATCTACCTTGCAAAGAAGGGAAGGCTTCATCACTTTAAGTGTTCAAGCAAAATGTAGATATATAATCTACCAGGGCCTTGCAGACAAATTTTGCTGTGGGTGGATATTAACATGTATGATGAAGAGCCTTTTCTAACTTCATATTCTGTGATTCTATGACTACTGAGTGATTTGCTGCCTACCTCTTCATCATCATCATAATCTCTCTTTTCACTGACCTATCTTCATTTCATTTATTACATGACTATGTCTTTGTTCTTTCTCCTATTATTCTCATTTGCTCATGATGTAGCTCAACCATCTGACTTCCTTTGCAAACATAGAAGGCAAAAAATATCCCCTTACAAGTCACAACCTCTTAGCTCTAATAGCCACTGGATTTGCATTTATTTTCATTGTCTTTGACTCTGTAGAAGTATTCTTAATTATTCCATCCCCTCTACCTTCTTGCTTCCCTTATTTCTATTTCTTCAAATTCAGTTACTCCTTTACTAACCTTTTTCTCTCTTCTTCCACCCATGAATAATAGTGGTTTTCTAAAGAATTGATGCTTTCTATGTGTAGGATTTTACTAACAATTTTATAGTGGGATTAGTGTATTAATAAATTCCTAACTACAATAAGACAATGTGAACAATAATATATATATTGTCTATATTTTTGTAATTCCTTTGTAATGACAAATAGTAAATGCAGTAGTCCCTGCTTATCTGTGGGCTATATGTCCCAAGACCCCCAGTGGATGCCTGAAACCATGGAAAGTACCAAACCCTATGTATACTGTTTTTTCCTATACACACATACATACCTATGATGAAGTTTAACTTATAAATTAGGACCAGTAAAAAATTAACAATAAGTAACAATAAAATAGATAATTACAACAATATAGTATGTGCATGAGCTTGCTCTCTATCTCTCCCTCAAAAATATCTTATTGTACTATACTCACCCTTCTTCTTCTGGTGGTACTGGTGGAAACATTCCATAAACAAGATGGCTGTCACTCACGTTTTCTTACTATGTTGCCAGAACTTGGGCAGGTACTTTTTGTTTTTGTTTTTGAGAGCACATGTGCTCTTCACTTTGTACACTACGGCTGGCTTTATCATATGCCCTGCAGGATTGCCACATCATACCAGAGTTAGTATGTCCTTCCATGTTTTATGCCCTGCTGCCTCCTTTGCCCTTTTATGAATGTAAGTTCTAGTGCTCATCTTTTTCCAGAAAAGCCTAATTTCATCGCAATTGAACTTGTTTTATATGGTATCCTTTCACCTTAATCAACTTCTTCAACTCTGCCAGAAATGTGGCACCAGCTCCTTCATCAGTATACACAGCTTCTCCAGTAATTTTTATATTTTTCAATCGAAACCTATTCCTGAATCTGTGTAACCATCCCCTGCAGTAAATGGCTTTGCTGTTACTCGTTTCCACCGATCCCTTGCTGAAGTTTTTGTTTAGGCTCAGTGCTTTCTGGCACAACATGTTGCCATCCATTAAAGCCCATTTTCAGTTCATGTCTTCTGCCCACAAATTTAAAGCCTTTTCCATCTTAACAAAGCACTTACCCTGTATTGTGGTTGTAACTTTTATATGCGTAGTTTGAGGTGTGACAGCAAAACTAGCATGAATTTCTTTTTCCTTTTTCACAATTTCACAGATAAAAGATTCTTTCTTATCTTAGGTCTTAGCAACCTCAGCATACAATTTATTTTTCCTGATTAAGTTGAGAACCTTTACATTTTCACTTAAAGGAAGCAGTTTTGGGCTTCTCTTTAACATATCCACATTGCCAGCACGACTACTCTCGTGCTTTGGGGTCATTGAACAACATAAGGGTTACTTGAAAACAAGCACTGTGATTCAATGACACTTGATCATATAACCACCAAGAAGGCTACTGTTACCCAAGCTCCATCTCACGACAGAATGGGCAAACATGAGATTTCATCACACAATCAGAACAGCCCACAATTTAAAACACCAATTTTTTATTTCTGGAATTTTCCGTTTAATATTTTTGGTACTCTGGGGACCTTGGGTAACTGAAATCATGGAAAGCAAACCAGTGGTTAAGGGGGCACTACTGTACTGACTTGTTTGACAATGCCCATTTTGCAATTGTTTAGTTTTATTTTCCTACTTGAGTTAGAAAAAGTACTTCAAATTTTATTGTTTTATTTTCCTAGTAAACAAGAGAAATGCTTCAAATTTTAGAAAAAGAAATGTTTATCATGGAGGAACTTTACAGGATCACATCTTTTATCAGTGAAACCATCAATCCACATTACATCTGTTTGAATATTTTATTAGCTTTTGAATTTAAAATAAATCTGAGGATGATGTCACAATTATATACTAAGAATAGACAAAAAGACTGAGTCCTTCCCACATAACATACATGTCAAAATTCGACTTAAATTTGTAGACACAAGCTGTTAGAAAATTTTCTAAATAATTGAAGTTCTATTTTTCCAAATCCACACAAAGCTTGTTCTTAAAAGAAATCTCTCATCTCTCATTCAAAAGTCACTTGTGCTCTCTACCATTATCCTAATCATATATTATTTCACTTAAAGCTTCTCTGATCTGTATCAGATGTTGTTAAACACTGAAACCTTCCCCATTCAACTCTTATGCCCCATTCAAAATGAGGAAAACTGCAGCTGGGGTATATGGTTACTGGTGGAAATAGCTGCTTTGAGTCTCATATCTTAGTGTCTGAACAAATCTGTGCCCTCATCAATGGTCTAAATGAGAGCTGTCCAATAGAACTTTCTGTAATATGAAACTAGTTTTTCTCTACTGTTTCATAAGATAGGTATAAGCCACATATGGCTACTGAGCACTTGAAAGGTGACTGTTGTGACTAAAGGACTAACTTTTAAATTGTATTTACTATTTTAAAAGACTACTTTTTTAGACCAATTTTAGGTTCACAGCAAACCTGAGAGGAAGGTCTCAGATTTCCCATATGCTCCCTGCCCCCATATATGTGCAGCCTCCCCGTTGTGATATCCCCCACCATAGTGGTACCTTGCTACAATCGATGAACCTACATTGACACGTCATAATCACTGGAGTCCATATTTACATTAGGGCTCACACTCGCTGTGCCCTCTTTCGTGTGGGTAAATGTATAATGACACACGTCCACCATAAAGAGTATTTTCACTGCCCTACAAAGCTTCTGTGCTGCACCTAGAGCCCTTCCTCACCAATCCCTGGAGGTCATTGACCTTTTTACTGTCTACATAGTTTTGCCTTTTCCATAATGTCATGTAGTTGGAATTATAGAGTACGTAGGCGTTTCAAATTGGCTTCTTTCAATTAGTCATATACACTTAACATTCCTCCATGTCTTTTCATGACTTGATAGCTCATTTTGTTTTAGAGCTGTGTAATTTCACTACTGGATGTACCACAGTTTATTATCCATTGACTTACCGAAGGAAATCTTAGTTGCTTCTGCATTTTGTCAATTATGAATAAAGATGCTGTAAAATCCATGTGCAGGTTTTTGTCTACGTAAGTTTCAACTCCTTTGGGTAAATACCAAGGAGTAAGTTTGCTAGATTGCATGGTAACAGTATGTTTAGTTCTATAAGACAGTGCCAAACTGTCTTCCACAGTGGCTGTATCATTTTGCATTCCCACCAGCAACAAATAAGAATTCCTGTTGTCAGCATTTGGTGTTGTCAATGTACCAGATTTTGGCCATTCTGATAGGTGTGCAGTGGTATCTCCCTGTTTCAATTTGCATTTATTTGATAACATATGATGTGAAACATTTTTTCAAATGCTGTTTTGCCATGTCTATTTTCTTTGGTAAGTTATCTGTTAATTGGTCCATTATTTAATTGGGT
The DNA here is from genome assembly GCF_036562045.2 of Rhinolophus sinicus. Taxonomy (NCBI): domain Eukaryota; kingdom Metazoa; phylum Chordata; class Mammalia; order Chiroptera; family Rhinolophidae; genus Rhinolophus; species Rhinolophus sinicus. The sequence goes on from NC_133755.1 coordinate 128,586,123, forward strand.
TGTCTGTTTTCTGGTTGTTCAGTTTTAAGTCTTCTTTAGATATTTTGGATAACAGCGCTTTATCAGATGTGTCATTTGCAAATATTTTCTCCCAGTCTGTGGCTTGTCTTCTGTTCTCTTGATATTTACTGTTGCAAAGCAGTTTTTAATTTTAGGGAAATCCAGCTTATCAATTATTTCATGTGTTGTGCTTTTGGTGTTATATCTATAAAGTCATCTGAATTTTCACCTGTTATCTTCTAAGAGTTCTGGAGTTTTGTTTTACATTTAAGTGTGTGATCCATGCTCAGTTAATTTTAATAAAAGGTGTAAGGTTTCTGCCTAGATTCACCCTTTTGCACATGAATATCCAATTGTTTCAGTACCATTTGTTGAAAAGACTATCTTTACTCCATTGTATTGCTTTTGTTTCTTTGTCAAAGATTAGTTGACTATATTTATGTGAGTCTATTTCTGGGCTATCTATTATGTTCCATTGATCTATTTGTCTATTTTTCACCAATAGCACACTGTCTTGATTACATAGGTTTACAGTAAGTCTTAAAGTCAGACAATATCATTCCTCCAACTTTGTTCCTCTTTTACAATATGATGTTGGCTATTCTGGATCTTTTGCCACTCCACATACACTTCAGAATCAGTTTATTAATGTCCACAAAATAACTTGCTGATTTTATTGGGATTGCATTGAATCTATGGATCAATTTGAGAAGAACTGACATCTTGACAGTATTGAGTCTGCCCATCCATGAACATGGAATACCCTCCATTTATTTAGTTCTTTGATCTTTCATCAGAGTTTGTAGTTTTCCTCATAATGATCTTGTACATATTTGATTTATACCTAAGCGTTTCATTTTGGGGGTTGCTAACGTAAATGGCATTGTGCTTTCAATTTTAAATTCTACTTACTCATTGCTGTTAAATTTCATTTAATTTTAATTCAATTTAAATAGCTTCATCTGGCTAGTGGCTACCATTTTACACAGCAAAAGTCTATTCTACAGAAAATAAAATAATGAATTATTCCTTTTTTAGAAATTATTCCCTTTTAAGACATAAATGTAAATGTTGTTACTATACAACATGTAATGCTGCACCAAAACATTTATACTGGCTTATTTATTTAACATTTATAGAATATAGCAGGCAATATGTACTAGTTGTTTTATTATATCTAAGGAGCATTTAGGGGCACATTTAGGACGCAGGCTATTGAGAGATGTACTAGCAGTAAAACTTAAATGTAATTTTGCTTGCTATTAGAGACATCTAAATAAAGAATTGTGGGGACAAATTATATAGAATAACTGTACGAGTTTTAAAACGTTTCATTGAAGTTTTATTTAAGCAGGGACTTCATGGAAGAATTAAGTTACAAAATAAATGGGGGCAGGGTGAAGTGAAAAAGAGAACAGACATCCCCAAAATGATATGGAGTCCTGAAAGGGCTTGGTGTGTCTAGGACTCAGCAAGCTATTCCACAGGTGGTGTGCAGTAGCAGAGGATGCTGCTGGCAAGGAAACTGCCACCTGATCATGAGTCTTACATGGTAAGAAATTTGAATGCCAGGTTGTCACATACTAGTACATTATATTTGTAACGGCATAATTTGTATTCTTTATGTTAAATACGTTTTTTTTAAAAAATCTGCTGCTTCATTAGAGTTCTAAGTTGTTTCTGGCAAGATCATGTCTGCCTTATCTACCACTGTACTCCATGGCATCTGATAGAGAATCAGAAAGTATGTTATAAGAATATTTTTGCTTGTTCTGAAGTCTGACACCCTTTGGAACCACACCATCTACTCTCTTTCACGTTACCCCTTTGACTTGACTTCTGGTGTTCCACCTCTTGGTTGGAAATCACATTGTCAGACAGTGTGGCTGTGTGGTGGCAGTATTTAGTGCCAGGTTTTATGACTGTGCTCTCTGTATTTTAAACAAAGCTGGGGACTTTACTAGAGAAGTACATTTGTGGCACTTGATTTGAGTCACCCAGAATAAAATACTGAGATAGGAAAGGACCTGAAATAAGCCCCCTTCACCAACTCTACAGGGCATGTGGTTAAAAGGAATTTTTAAGTGAAAAGTGAGGTATAAAAGTAAAAGAAAACAAGAAAGGTACTCCGGAGTAAATTTCTACGTTTTATTGATTTCAATGTAGGGGAAAACAAAATAAACATTCCCATTGATGCTTCTATTTCTTCTGTAGCCATAGGCACTTACTACCTTATGTTTGTATTTCTTCACTATTTGATGGGGGCTAATCATCCCCTTAAGAGAAACAGGAAAGGGTCTAGATACACGGAAGCAAACCTTAACCTTTATGGTAACCAAATTATTCATCTTTGTGCTAAATAAATAAATAAATCAAAGAACCAAGAAAACAAAGTAATTACCTTCAGCTGTGTCCCTTACTTGTCTCCTAAAAAGTGTCTGCTCTGAGCCCACGTAAAAACTTGATTCCCTATGCAAAGAGGACTGATCTACTTACCATTCCAGAGTAGAGGGGACGCTAATTGCAGGCACAGGCACATCTCTTCCACCCCTGCCCCCCAAAACAAATGGAGGACAGAAGAAAAAGAAAAGTGGTTAATTTGATTATCACTGCGCGGAAACATTAGGGATCATGCAAACACACATTAAAGTAATACTTTACTAACTTGGCCGGTCCTGCAACCCACCCGCAGCCTTGCCGAGATCTGAGGACTTCCGTCCCAGCAAGCTACGCCCGACTCGCGCTGCAGGCTCGTACCGCAGTGGACACACCTCCCTCACGGGGTGGGTGGAGCTACGGCTCTTCTGCCCGCCCCCGCCGGCGCGGGACTCGCGCGTTCCGTACATGCGTCAGGGGCGGAGTCTCTTGTCCCTCCGCGCGGCCTGTTTCGCGCAGGCTCCAGCCGCCTTAGGGTTGACGTGTCCGCTGTTCCGCCGCGGCTTGGCGAGTAGGCGGTGATGGCGGATGCCTGGGAAGAAATCAGGCGGTTGGCGGCTGACTTCCAACGGGCGCAGTTCGCCGAGGCCACGCAGAGGTGCTCGACCCCCCTCTCTATTGTGGCGTCCAAAATAGCCCCCGGGCGGCCACTCCAACATCTGAGGCCTCAGGTCCCTGGCTCTGGGCCCCTGATCCCGGACCTTCCCAACCTCTGTCACCATTCCCGCCTCACCCCTCCTCCTGGAGAATGGATTGCGGTTCCGAGTATAGTTCTTGGCCTGGAACCCCGAAACCTACTGTGATCCAGAACCCCGATCCAAACCCCAGCCAGGTGCTCGCGTGCCCCACCCCCACGATGGCCTAGGCCGGTGACTTCCGAGCTGTCATAGTGTCCCTCTGATCCTTACCCGTCATCAAGTCACTGTGGCATCATTGCCTTTTATACACTTCCCGACCTAAAACGAGCTTGAAAGGCGAGGCTAACATCAAAATACAGTACTTTGCAGATACTGTGTTGACTCTTAAAACATTTTGCCTTTTTGACCATCATAACAGATGTGCTAGGCCAGACCCATGGTCCCATCTGTCATGTTTAGGGACTCCCGGACACTGACATTTCCTACAAAGCCCTTAAGTTTGGAGGGATGTGTCCAGAGCACCCTGCTTTTTAACAGAACACATATACAATGCTAACAGAATCCTTGTTTCTCTCTTGTCTATTTCTTGCTTTTGGTGTTTTTGTTCCTTCTAGGGCTGAAGACCTTAATCACTTGATGCTGTATTTTGAAGCACAGAGCAAACTAGGGCACATACAGTACTTAAGTGCTTGGGTAACTAACAGTTGCAGTTACAGTTTTCCTAATCCAGATCTCCTGCCTGCAGATCAATTGTATGAAAGTAGGGCAGGGTTTTTTCCTACCTAAATTATATGTCCTCACTTTTCTATTCAGATTTGAAGATTAGAAGCAGGACTAGAAGAAAAAGCAAACTTGAAATCCATAATTGAATAATTTGTACCAGTTCAGTACATGATTTAAATGCATGTGAACCTGCTTACTCCCAAGTTTTTTAATTTTTTTTAACTTATTGAACTAGTATTGTTATACTAATGAAAGATACGGATTTTGTATTATAGAACCTATGACTTTACCCAAACTTTTTTTTAAAAGCCCGTCTTCATACATTCTGTTAATTTTATTGAGCACTAAATGTATCAATTGCATTTTTAAAACTTTTTTTGTTTCCCTCAGGTTGTCAGAGCGGAACTGCATCGAGATTGTGACTAAATTGATTGCTCAGAAACAGCTAGAAGTTGTTCACACACTTGATGGGAAAGAATATGTTACTCCAGCCCAAATTAGTAAAGAAATGAGAGATGAACTACATGTCCGAGGTGGTAAGTCCTTAGTTTTTTTTTTCTCTTTTGGTTCTTGGGAAGGGAAAAAAAACCTTAAAACCATAAGAGTAAATTATTCCGAGGTTATAGGATGCCTGTCTTAATTGTCAATATAACAGCCTTAATATTTTTAACAGGTTCAGTTAAACATGAGCATATAATTTAAATGAAGTCAAATATTGTCACTTTACAAAAAAGCATTATGATTTGTAGTTATGTGTCTGTATGTGAATAATCGATTGTTTCTTTGCACAGTGCATGAATTTATTGCATGACTCAAGGAGGGTTATCAGGTGGTAATTATGAAGGGGGAACAGATTTTAAAGGATTACAGATTGTTAAACCCAAAGCTGTACTACCATGTCGCTCCGCCTTTATTTTTAACTTAACTTTAAGGATTTGCAAATTAGGAAATAATTCAATATGGTGCTACATGTATTATATGGTAGGAAATGCTATTATAAGCACACGCGACGTTTTTGTTTTTGTTTTTCTTTTAAAAATTTGAACAAACTACAGGGCAAATTTGAACACTATTTTATTAAAATAGAAGCAACTACAGAAACAATTCTTCTTTAGATGTTATTAGATAAATCCTTGGTGTTTTATTTTCTTTATATTCCTGCATACTGCTATAACATATTAGCTATAATTTGGAATGCTTAACAGATTTTCTTTTGCTAATAGGTGGAAGTCTACCAATTTTAAATAGTTGAAAAAAATTCATCTGAATTTAGTTGTCAATATCTCTTTGGTCACAGTTGATAAATTGTGAAGGGAGATAAATACCCGCCATAGGTCTGGTCATCTTGTGTATCAGTTGATGTTGTAATTGGCCTGATGTGGCAAATGATACTTTCAAAATAAATTATTGCCCATGCCTTCAGCCATGAAGATTTATGTAGCTAGTGGTTCGTATTCGAAGACGTTAATTACTGTAGCTGTATAGAAGACTTCAACTGTCCATAATGTAAATCTGTTGAAATTTACAGTTTTGAGCTAGTGTGTACTTATACATAATTTAAAATAAATGAATGTTTTTTCTTAAAGGTCGAGTAAACATTGTTGATCTGCAACAGGTAAATTTTTGATTCATAAAATCTTTTCCTTTGATTGCTCAAGTTTTTGATACTATGAATTTTTTTAGTGCCTTAAGTATTCCCTAATACTGGTATTTCTCACTGATATAGTGAGTCAATTTAATAAGTCCTGATATATTGAATTGATTTAATAAGTTCTTATTTCTCTGTTGTCTTGCTTATTCTTTATTCTTTACCAAGTAAACTCATAGTTATCATTTTATTTATTTATAGCATTTATGTAAATTTGGGAGAAAAATTACTAACTACATGTTTACTTGTTTTTAGTATGTGGAAATAATAGAGAAATATTTAAAAAGTAGAAGATATTTTTAGAAAATATAAGTACACATATCAACAAAGTACACTACATACAAAAAGCTGGAGAATCTTGTGTGAAATAGTGCCCATTATATGAAAATGTAACTTCTTAACACAAACTTTCCTAGCAAGTATAACTTTTCAGAAATGAAAAATGAGCAGTAAGCCTCTGATATTTTATTTGAGGCTTTTTACAGTATTTCAAAACAATTTGAAATCAAACTAAGAGTAAGTCTTTAAGAAGATAGTTCTAGTATATAATTTTGAACTTAAGAAACAATATGAACTTATTACTAATAGAATTTGTATTTATTTTCCAGGTAATTAATGTGGATCTGACTCATATTGAAAATAGGATTGGTGACATTATTAAATCAGAAAAACATGTTCAGCTAGTGCTGGGACAACTGATAGATGAGTAAGAACAATATTTAAGAGCACTTTGTTGTGTTTCTTTTAAAAAAAAACAAAAACTAGTGTTTAAATTTAGAACAGTTGTGGTCAGTTCAATATTTTGTTTAGAACTCTTATATGGTTTTCATTGTAAGGATCATTACTTAAAAAGTAACTGCTTAATTATGTGAAGTACTTGGAAATAACATAAACTCTGATTTTTTTTTCTGTTATCTAAAAGCAACACAACACATAATTTTTACAATCTTTCCTATATGATCTTAGCTCTGAAAGCAAATTTGTTCCAACAATATTAATGAAAAATGCAGAATTTCCATTGTTTAAAAGATTCCCAGAATTTATCATTTGATTAATTGTACATTCAGTTACTTTGATAAGAAAAAAAAATGTTTCTCAGAATATGAGTAATGAGTAATGTTTATCTAAACATACCCTATTCATTAATTTTGGGGCATACCTTATTGCAACAGAATTAAGCATAAAAGATAGAGGAAAATAATTTTATTAATCCTAATTATTTTGTTTTGTTTTGTTTTTACTATTAGGAACTATTTGGATCGGTTAGCAGAAGAGGTTAATGACAAATTGCAAGAAAGTGGTCAGGTAACCATATCAGAACTGTGTAAAACTTATGATCTTCCTGGAAATTTTCTGACACAGGTATGTTGTCTTTATAGTACAATGTGTCGTTTTAGAAAAATAAACAAGAATTTTAATGGGAGGGAAAAAAACTAGACTTTCTTACCATTAACTGATTTTTTGCAAGTGGTTGATTATTGCTATTGTAGCGACATATTTTGGGGATAGTTCTTATTGATTATTGGCTCTGAGGAGACTCTTTAGAAATGATTATAATCTTCCTGAACCTAGAGAGACCCTAAAAACAATTAATAGACTATGTTCTAGGCCTGCTTTGATGCAATAGCAAGAATATCATGAGTGCATAGATTTATTTAACGATTCTCATATCAGCTGTACTAGTATTATCTACAGTTCTGATTGCCCAGTTATATTTTAAGAAGTAACTGAAGATTATAATTTAGAGGGGGAGCTACTGGTATCTTGTAGGGTAAAGTTCAGAGCTGCTGCTAAATATCCTACAATGCACACGCCACCCTCCCCCACAAAGAATTTTTTACCCAAATGTCAACAGTACCAACATCTTTTGATATCACATTTTTTCCTCCTCTAAACTGTCAGTGTAGTAGGAAGAAGAACCAAGGAATCTCTCATAGTCTCTCAATTTTAGTACTTGTGTCAAATATTTTGATTTATAGTGTGATAGCAGTGCTACCTAAAAATAGAGGCTATTTTCTTGTTTGTTTGTTTTCTTTTTTCCTTAAAATAGTTTGACATTTTAGGATTATAGAAGTACATTTATTACAGTGGAAAGTGCATGGACTTTGTAGTTAAACCTTGATTTGAATTGTCTATGCCACTGCTTAATTATTCAGTGTTAGAAAAATTATTTCCTCTCCTTTGTGCTTCAAGTTACATATCTGTAAAATGAGAATAGATGTCTTTTTCATAGACTTCAGTGAGGTTATGGACATGGAATACCCAGTGAAATGTCTGGCACAATGGAGGCACTCACTGATAATGGTTTAGTTTTATACTTACTGGAACGAATAAGGGAAAAGCCAAATCTCTTTTTAGATATATGTCATGTTAAGAAAATCCAGTTTACAAAAATTTACCAAACCATAATTGCATGAAGTTAATTTGTAGTACAAACAGATTTATTCACCCATTTTAAGAGAGTGATTTCTAAAATAGATCTATTTTACATAACATTTCAGGAGCCTAAGTTCTATTTTATTTTTATATTTTTTAAATAATTGTTTATTTTTCAATTACAATTGACATGCAATAGTTTATTAGTTTCAGTGTATTACATAGTGATTAGACATTTATATAACTTACTGAAGCGATCACCCTGGTAAATCTAGTGCCCACCTGACACCATAGTTATTACAATATTATTGACTGTATTCCCTATGCTATACCCTACATCCCCATGACAACTTTGTAACCACCAATTTGTACTTCTTAATCCCTTCCCCTCCTTCACTAATCCTAACCCCCATCCCATCTGGCAACCATCAAAATGTCTTCTGAATCTATGAGTTTGTTTCTGTTTTGTTTGTTCATTTATTTTGTTCTTTAGATTCCATATATAAGTGAAATCATATGACATTTGTCTTTCTCTGTCTGACTTAGTCCATTCAGCACAATACCTTCTAGGTCCATCCATGTTGTTACAGATGGCAATATTTCATTCGTTTTTATGGCTGAGTAATATTCCATTGTATGTACCACTTCTTCATCCATTCATCCATTGATGGACACCCAGGCTGCCTCCACATCTTGTCCATTATAAATAATGCTGCAATGAACATATGGATACACATGTCCCTTCAAAGTAGCATTTTGGGTTTCTTCAGATAAATACCCAGAAATGAGATCACTTGGTCTTCTTTGTCTCTTATTATAGCCTTTGTTTTAAAGTCTATTTTGTCTGGGATAAGTATTGCCACCCCAGCGTTTTGTTTTTGTTTCCATTTTCACGAAATAACTTTTTCAATTCTTTTGCTTTCAGTTTCTGTGTGTCTATTTTAAATGAACAAATACATGTTAATCACAAAAGGTCAAAAATACATTTTTTAAATATTTTTTAAAAGTATCAGAACAGATCTAAGTGATGTTTTATAAAACCATGCTACTGATAACATTTTGGAAATGTATATGGTTTCTTAATGTTTTTCATTTCTAATTTTTCTGGCTATCACAAGCAGTATTCTAAAAGTTTGTTAAGAAGTTATTTGAAAAGGATTTTTCTATACCATAAAAAGTATCAGCTAGGCTGACTTGAGTAGATTTCACTTATTTTGGGATGTGAAACACGTACAGTCTTATTTCAGATGTTCCTGAAGCAGTCATAATGTGGCTATGGAGAAATACTCTCTTGAGGTTACTGAAAAATCAGGTTTTCTGCCAGTGTAGATCACTGGGCACAGATAACTTGTTAATATTTTCATCAAAGAAGGTAACTTTTCAGGTCTTGTTTTTCCCTAGTTTTCAAAATTTATTTATCTCCATTAGTGTTAGAAGCTGAAGAGAGAGTCTTCTTCAAGATGTACGTGTATGTCTTGGCTTTCTGAATGTTTCAAACTGCCTATATCTAGAAAAGCGGTTAATCAATCATTTTTATTTTATATTAGAAATAGCCCTTGTTAACAAGTAGCTAAGCCTTTTAACGTATCAGCTATTTGACTCATTCAGTTCTTCGGTCTACCATGAGATTATGATGTTTCCTAGATCCTAAATTTCGATTTTAGGTTATGTATCTTACTTATGCTTGTTGAAATTTCTCAGTTACATGTTTAATACAACATCAGCATGCAGCATGACTCAACTAAGACTATACAGATGTATATGTGTAATTTTGTTCTTTCAAATTAATATAAATTTGCATCTTTACCGTAGGCACTAACTCAGCGACTGGGTAGAATTATTAACGGACACATTGATCTTGATAACAGAGGAGTAATATTTACTGAAGCTTTTGTAGCTCGACATAAAGCACGCATCCGTGGACTGTTCAGTGCTATTACCCGGTAAGCATGTTTTAAAGTCTATATATTTCTCTGATCGTGGTTTGCATTTTTTTTTCCAACAGCTTTTTTTTAAAGCATAATCTCATTCAGGAGCCTAGTTTATTAAAAAATAGAAGGAGAACTTATGTGAAGCAAGAGTGGGGATTCCAGAGCCCTAGAATGTAGCGGAAATCTTCTCTAACCCACATCTTCTCCCTACTACTTTCACCACCTGCATGGCCGCCGATGCACTTCTGCAGAATACTCAGATCAGTGTATAAAATCAGCTAGGATCGTGGAAAGAGCATGCAGTCAGAAGTCTGTGGCTCATAGCTCTGTTACATAGTAACCGTATGACCTTGAGCACATAAGTCAGTCACCTTACTTCTTTGGGCCACAGATGGGGCTAGATTATTTTAGAACCCTTTTTACTAAATAACATTCTAGAATTCTAATTAATAACACTATTACTTTCAAAATCACTTTAACTTTTCTAAAATAAGAATTTCTGAAATGTTTTAGGCCTGTGTGACAAACTCCAGTCTGAAATTAAGAACACCTACATTCTCAATTATCTTCTCTCTCCTGTGTCATTAACTTTCTCAGTAGTTTTTGTGTCCTATCAGCATTTAAATATGTCCAAATTGCTCCCATATTCCTCTCTGAACCCTATATTCCACTACATCTCCTTTCTTGTTTGCTTCTTAAAGTTAACCTTCTCAAGAGTTGATGTCTACATTTACTGTCTTAGTTTTCTTACCTTCTATCACTTCTCAACTCACCCATCTGACATCTACCCTATAGCAATGATGTATATCATTGAATCTAGTGGGTGCTTTCTGTCTTTGTGTTACTTGACTTTGCATCAGCATTTAATTCCAGTTACATCTTCCTTCTTGAAATGTTCTCTTTCTTTTTTTTTTTAAATGCTGCACTGTACTGGTTTCTCTTTAACTCTTTTGGCTGTACCTTCTAAGTCACTTTTTCAGGCTCTTCCACCATTCCCTAGCCTTTAAAGTTTTGTTACAGGCCATCTTCTCAGTCCTGCACTTCTCTAAGGTGATTTTTACCTTTCTTTTAAATTCCAGATTCATACTACCTACACAGCATCTCTTCTGAAATGTTTTACAAGTGCCTCAGAGTCAACATATTTAAAATAACTCACTGCCTGGGTTATTGCACTCCCCACCTTACTTGAATTAATTCTTTCACTAGTGTTTCTATTACCAGTTATATTATTATCCTGTTTGTTTTGCCTGAAACCTGGGAGTCATCCTTTCTAACATCTTCTCTCTCTCACCTCCCTTTCAGAGCACAAAGTCTTTTGAATTCCATATTCTGAATATTTATGTAATCATAATTTCTCTAACATCTCCATTCCCACCATTTCACTGCATTTTTTACCTGGACTGTTTTAATAGTCTCTTTCTTCTACTCGTATTACCTCCCACACATTTTTTACATGGCAGCCACAGTAATTTCTTTTTGCCATTTAACAAATCAAAACCATTTATTGAACATCTAATACATGCAAGGCACTGGTGGTACAAAAGAATGGCAGGTTAGGAGGGAGAGCTTGGAATCTAATGCAACAATTTTCTTTTTTCTTTTTTTCATGTATTTAATAATTTCCTACTTACAGAAAAGTTGAGAGAGAACCTTTGTTTTTCTTCCCCATTTGAGAGGACATTGCTGATATTATGTCCCATCACCACAAATACTTTAGTATGTATGTCCTACAAACAAGGGCATTATCTTACATAACTATAATACAAACATCAAAATCAGAAAATCGACATTGATACATTGATACTCTCCAGTCCTTGGATCCCATTCATGTTTTATCAATTGTTCCAACAATATCCTTTATAGTAAAAGGAGCACATATTGTATTTAATTGTCATGTCTCCTTAGTTACCTTGACTTTCATTATTTTGACACTTTTGAAGATCACATGCCAGTTATTTTGTAGAATGTTTGGTTTTGCTTCCCATTTTTTTCATTCTGGTATTCAGGTTACACATCTTTGGCAGGAATATCACAGAAATGAGTCTGCATTCTTGTTATCTAATCCTATCAGATGGCATACAATTTAGATTTTTTCCAGTTACTGATGATATGCATTGTAATTTCTTAATAAGGAGATACCTTATCATGCTAGGCTTCTCGTAATGATACTTGTTTTTCCTTTAAAATTAAATATTTGTGGGGAGAGCAATTTGAGATCATGTAAATTATCCTGTCTTCAAACTCTCAGTTTATTTATTTATTTAAATCACTATAGACTCATGGTTCCCCCCTTTTATTCATTGGATTATAATCTATTATCATTAGTATTTAGATTTTCAAATAGACTCCAGTTCAGCTAGTGGCAGGCCCTTCAGGCTACACACACATGCATATATATATATATATATATATATATATATATATATATATATATATTCCTATATCTTTATCTACGTGTATCAAAAATCATGAATTCACGCAATACCTCTAATTCCCTTCCAATACCCTAAGTTTTGTTCTGTTTTTTTTTTTTTTTCCTTTTCCATATTTGTAACTCCCTTCTCTGACTGAGAAACCTAGCTTCCATAACCTTGAATATATTTACTTACTTGATTAATTCTCTTGTATATGACTGAGCTCCCATTGCTGCTATTGCTCTCTTTCCTGTGTGGATACCCTCCTTACTCCACATGGGCTCTGATAGCTTCCATCAGATCACCCTCCTAACACAAGAAACTGGTAATGGAGTTATTTCTGGGAGAGGAGCTGAGTAGCTGTAACTTTTTTGTATCCTATGACTTACTAGTCAAAAAATAAAACCTAAAAATACATTTGTCCTGTTGATAATTTTTTTGACTAATTACTGTGAGTATAGTTATCGGATACAATAAATAATATTTTTATGACTCATGGTAGCCCTGAGTTTCTTTATATAGAGATAATGTCAAACCATGAGGGCAAAACAAATTCTGAGCCTAAAAAAATGTTGGTACGCTATGTGGCTTGCAGGTAGTTCCATTTAATGCACCATGTTTTCATATTTGCCTCTTAAAATATAAGGAACCACCCCACTTTTCTGGTCTAACTTCAGAGAAAATACCTGCATCTCTGATTTAAAAGGGTTTATATTTATTGTTATTATTGGTAGCCAGAAAGAAGAGCAGAAAATTATTAGTGAGGTATGTAGGTATACTAAATTACATTGTATTCCAAATTAAAATAAAAATTCAGCAGCTAAGTTTCATTGCACAAAATAAACTAGAAGTTTTGTTCAATTCAATTAAACATTTATTGAACACCCAAACACCCACAGTAAGTTATGCACCCAGAAATTTTAAGATAAAGTCCTTCAAGGAGCCCTCTACATTTTCTAGGGATGTGTGCAGATAGAAGGGGGAAAGAAAGCAAACAGAAAACAAAACATGAGAAAGCTGTCAATCATTTCAACATAAACAGAAGAGAGCAGAGTATCTAATTGGTTTGGGGTCTCTAAATGATTTAGCTGAAAAATTTGGGTAAAACAATTTAATAAAAACTAAATTGATCCATATAATAATTTGGGCAAAATAATAATCTACTCAAAACACCGCAAAACAGGGGTTTTAAATATCAATTTGTATTCAGACAACTGTCTTGCCTCTCCCAAATTTGTCGCGGAGAAAATTTATAACATCTGAAATTATCAACAATAGAGGATCAAATAGCTTTAATAAGTTAAAAGTCTCTTAATTATATGCATAAACATAAAAACGTAGACTAAACCTAAACCTGAGAAGAGGCATATTGGCTTAAAATGAATAGGGAAAAAAATTATAGTCAGAAAAAGTCTAGATGCTTTTTTTAGTTTCCTTACTTTAAAAAAATTATTAGAAAGGCAGTCACAGGGAATCTACCCCAAATAAATGAGAACATGTGACCACACAAAGACTTGAACACAAGTGTCTATAGCAGCATTATTCGTTATAGCCCCAAACTGGAAACAACCCCAATGTCCATCAAATAATGAATGGATAAACAAAATGAGGTACGTCCATACAACGGAATGTTATTCAGCAATAAAAAAGCATGAATACTGGTTCATGCTTAATTGTCCAGAAACCTCAAAAACATGCTAAGTGAAAGAAGCAACTCATAAGAAATCACATATTGATTCCATTTCTGTGAAATCCTTAGAAAGGGAAATTATAGAGGCAGAAAGCAGATGAGTGGTCTCTAGGTCTAGGGATAGCAGCAGGAATAACTGCAAACATCTATGAAGGAAGTTTTTGGGTGACGGAAATGTTCTAAAACTGATTGTAGTTATGGTTGCTCAACTCTATATTAAGATCACTTAATTGTATACTTAAAATTGGTTGGATTTATGATATATAAAGTATACCTCATTAAAGCTTTTTTTTTTTTTTTTTTTTTTTTTTAAATGCATAGTCATTACAGAAAATACTGATAAGCAAAAATGAGCATTTTAAGTGGATCCCTACCAGTCACCCACCTAATCTGGGAATATATAATTTCTGATTCTTTCTAGTTCATCCATGATCTCATTTTTCTTCAAGCGTAGAATCATATAACATTCACTTGACTATTCCCAGGTGGGGAGCCTCCCAGACAGAAAGAATAGAATAAAGAAAAACAAACGTACAATACAGGGCAAGGCAGATGGTCAAAAATCACTATAGATGAAAATTTTGGTGGGAAAGTAAATTGATCCTGGATTGGGAAGACAGAGCCATTCCCCTGGTATTTTAGTAGCATAATTTTGAGTAAGGATGCAAAATCTAATGCAATTTTTGCCTTCATTTTTAAATTTTAAATTAATTGCTGTTTTTAATAAACTAATTATCTTATTTTTAATTCATAAATATGTATAACTGTATAACAAGCTTTTGTTTTGTTTTGTTTTGTTTTCATAAAGGCCTACAGCAGTGAATTCTTTGATTTCAAAATATGGATTTCAAGAGCAGCTTCTTTATTGTGAGTTTGGTTTAAATGACATATCACTTAATTAGCTGCTGAATAGACTATTAATATAAAACTTACTAATTTTAATGTTTATACCTCTTTTCATCTTAAGATTTACATAAAGAAAATATTTCTTGTTGAAAAGTTTCTATACCAATTTTCATGTATGTGTTATACCCACCAAACATTTAGTGTTGGCTACCACCAGAGGAGTGGAATGAAAACAAAAAATTGTGTGTATACATGTGTATAAAATACTCCGTAATTATACATATATATATAGAGATTTAAAATTGTAGTCTTAAGAATAATTCTCACTTTGTTTCTTACAGATTTTTCTAAATTTTCTAATATGGACGTAAATAGTGTTTGTCTAAGAAATTTTTACAAAGAGTATAATGGCAATTACGTGCTGGTTATGGTCCCAAGCATTTTACTGTAATACAGCCTCTCTATGAAATGGGTATTATTACTATCCCCATTTCGTGGATCAGAAAATGGAGACAAAAGTAAAATGACTTGCCAGTGTTTGCAGCTACTAGGAGGTAGAGTTGAGGATTGAACTTAGGCTCCCTGAATACAGATCCATCCTCAACCACAGCGTTATATTTTTCTTATAGGTAGGGTTAAATGTGTTGTTCCAAATTAAACAGTGAAAATGTAATAACTTATAAAAATTTCCAGATTATGTCATAAAAGTGGTGGCATGAGGTGAGCTTCTTGAAATCTCCCCTGGAATTTACAACAAATTGAACAACTATAATTCCACAAAGGACTCCCTGTGCAGCAGACAGGCAAGACTAGAAGACTAGAAGTGCGCAACTGAGATCATCTAAAGGGGTAAACAGAGCCGTTGAAACACACAGGTTTTGAAACTGGTGCAGGAAGAGCTTTGGAACTTCAGAAGCTCTCCACATCCCCCCACAGAGGCGGTGCCCTGTGACCCAGGGGACCTGTTCACAGAGAAGGAGCCTGGCTTCCAGGCAATCCCCCCATTGTGTGAGAAGCCGGAACCGTGCAGAGAAAATACAACACTACAGCGTAAGAGAGAATAAAAGGCTGAAGTCGGAGCGAAAATAAAACACTCTACCAACACCTACTGGAAAACAAAAGAAAGACCTCTTCCTATCAACCTGTTGCAGAACCCATGCCTGTAGATGCCTAGGAAGAGAAATAATAATTCTTTAATTGCCATGAATAACCAAGGTAACAAGACAGCTCAGAAAGAAAATGAAGTCTCCAGAAAATTAACTTAAAGACATGGAAATATGTGACTTAAATTACAGAGAATTCAAGATTATAGTTCTTAAAAAACTGAGCAAGATGCAAGAAAACAGACAGGCAGTATAATGAACTCAGAAACACAATCAAAGAACAAAATGAACACTTGACCAAAGAGATGGAAATTCTAAAAAAGAGCCAAATAGAATTTCTGGAGATTAAGAACTCAATAAAAGAAATGAAGAGTGAAATAGCCAGCTTAGGTAGTAGAGTTGACCAGATGGAGGAAAGAATCAGTGACATCAAAGATAGAAATCTGGAAATGACACAGATGGAAGAAGAGAGAGACTTGAGACTTAAAAGAAATGAAAGAACTCTATAAGAACTTTCTGACTCCATCAGAAAGAACAATGTAAGAATAACGGGCATACCAGAAGGAAACGAAAGGGAGAAGGGAACAGAGAATATATTCAAACAAATAGTTGACGAGAACTTTCCCAACTTGTAGAAAGAACTGGATCCTCGAATCCAAGAAGCAAACAGAACACCTAATTACCTAAATCCCAACAGGCCTTCCAAGGCACGTTGTATTGAAGCTGTCAAAAATTAATGACAAAGAAAGAATCCTCAAAGCAGCCAGGGAAAAGAAGACAGTAACCTACAAAGGAAAGCCCATTAGATTATCATCAGATTTTTCAACAGAAACTCTACAAGCCAGGAGGAAGTGGAAGCAAATATTCAAACTATTGAAAGAGAGAAATTATGAGCCAAGAATAATATATCCAGCAAAGATATCCTTTAGATCTGAAGGAGGTATAAAGACCTTTCCAGACATACGGAAGCTGAGGGAATTTTCTAAGACACGACTTGCACTACAGGAAATACTGATGGAGGCTATTTGACCTGAAACAAAAACACAAAAGAATACAAAACGATGAGTAGTATTATGAACAGACAGAAGCAGGAAATGGCAACCCCTACACCAAATAGGACGCTATACACTTAACATGACATACAAGGTAAAGAAGGGGGAAAAAAAAACAAAAACTTGTAAACAGAGGAAAAAGACAACTTGCTACTGCAGCGCAGAAATCAACTCACAGCATAAATAGGCATAATTTGTGACAACAAAAACATAAAAGGGGAGAGAGTAAAGGTCTGAACTGGCACAAGGGAATGGAGAAGTAAGCCTGCTGAAGAAAATGGAATACTCTAAATATGAAACTTTCTTTTTACATAAACTTAATGGTAACCACTCAAAAAAAAAAAAAAAAAAAATCCAGAATTGAAATATATAACATAATAAAAGAAGAAACAGAGGGGAAAATCATAGAATACCCACAACACTGAAATAATAGACAGCAATAAAAAGGCAAAGAAATGGAGACACAGTCTTACCAGAAAACCAAAGATAGAATGATAAGAAATCCTCATATATCAATAATCACGCTAAATGTAAGTGGATTAAACTCACCAATAAAAAAGAGTAGTAGATTGGATCAAAAAACTAAACCCAATCATATGTTGCCTCCAAGTGACACATCTGCGGCTACAAGGACAAATATAGGCTAAAAGTGAAAGGGTGGAAATTGACACTCCAAGCAAATGGTATCCAGAGAAATGCAGGTGTAGCCATACTGATATCAGATGAAACAGACTTCAGGATAAAAATGGTTAACAAGAGACAAAGATGGACATTTCATAATGATAAAGGGGACTATACAACAAGAAGATATAACAGTCATCAATATTTACATCCCCAATCAGGGAGAACCAAAATATACCGAAAAACTACTAACAGAACTAATGGGAGAAATTGACAAAAACACAATTACAGTATGGGACCTAAATACATCATTGAAAGCTATGGATAGAGCATCCAAACAGAAAATAAAGAAATATCAGCCCTAAATGATACATTAGATGAAATGGACATAATCGACATTTATAGAGCACTACATCCTAGAACATCAGACTATACATTCTTTCCTAATGTACATGGAACCTTTTCAAGGATAGACCACATACTGGGACATAAAAGTAGCCTCAGCAAATATAAGAAGATTGAAATCATACCAAGTATATTCTCTGATAACAAGGCTTTGACATTGGATATCAATTGGAAAAAGAAAGCAGGAACAAACAAATATGTGGAGATTAAACAACATACTTTTAAAGAACAACTGGGTCAAAGAAATAAGAGGAGAGATCAAATGATACATAGAAACAAATGACAATGAAAATATACTACCCAAATTTTGGGGATGTAGCAAAAGCAGTATTAAAAGGGAAATTTATATCACTACAAGCCTATCTCAAGAAACA
Source organism: Rhinolophus sinicus (assembly GCF_036562045.2). Taxonomy (NCBI): domain Eukaryota; kingdom Metazoa; phylum Chordata; class Mammalia; order Chiroptera; family Rhinolophidae; genus Rhinolophus; species Rhinolophus sinicus. The sequence goes on from NC_133755.1 coordinate 128,604,380, forward strand.
AAACAAATCCCAGATAAATAACCTCACGGTACACCTTAAAGAACTAGAAAAAGGAGAACAAATGAAACCCAAAGTCAGCAGAAGGAAGAAAATAATAAAAATCAGAGCAGAACTGAATGAAATAGAGAATAAAAAGACAATAGAAAAAAATAATGCAACAAAGAGCTGGTTCTTTGAAAAGATTAATAAAATTGACAAACCCTTGGCTGGACTCACTAAGATAAAACAAGAAAAGACACAAACAAAATCAGAAGTGACAAGGGAAGTTACCACAGATGCCACAGAAATACAAAGGATCATTCAAGAATACTATGAAGGATTATATGCCACCAAATTCAATAACCTAGAAGAAATGGACATATTCTTATAAACATAGTCTTCCTAGGCTGAATCATGAAGAATTAGAAAATCTAAATAGACTGATCAACAGTAAGGAAATTGAATCAGTCATCTGAAACCTTCAAAAGCAAAAGTCCGGGACCAGATGGCTTCACTAGAGAATTATATCACACCTTCAAATAAGATCTAATACTTGTCCTACTCAAACTCTTCCAAAAAATTGAAGAAGAGACAATACTCCCTAACTCATTTCATGAGGCCAGCATTACCCTGATACCAAAACCTGGTAAGGATAACACAAAAAAAGAAAATTACAGACCAGTATCTCTGATGAATACAGATGCAAAAATCCTAAGCAAAGTACTAGCAAATCAAATGCAACAATGCATTAAAAAGATTATACATCACAACCAAGTACCATTCATTCCAGGGGCACAAGGATGGTTCAGTATATGCCAGTCGATCAATGTGACAAAATAAAAGACAAAAATCATATGATTATATCAATAGATGCAGAAAAAACATTTGACAAGATACGTCCATTTATGATTAAAACACTTAATAAAATGGGTATAGAAGGAAAATACCTCAGCATAATAAAGGCCATATATGACAAAGCCTCAGCTACTACCATAATTAACAATGAAGAACTGAAGCCCTTTGCTCTATGTTCAGGAACACGACAGGTGTTCCCATCACCTCTGCTTTTCAACATAGTATTGGAAGTCCTAGCCAGAGCAATCAGGCAAGAGATGGAAATAAAAGGCATCCAAATTGGGAATGAAGAAGTTAAATTGTCACTCTTTGCAGATGACATGATACTATGTATAGAAAACCCTAAAGACTCCACCAAAAAGTTATTAGAAACAATAAACAAATAGAGTAAAATTGCCAGCTACAAAATCAGTATACAAAAGTCCACTGCATTCCTATATACTAGCAATGAAATAGAAGAAAAACAAAACAATTCCTTTTGAAATTGCCACCAAAAGAGTAAAACACCTAGGAATAAATTTAACCAAGGGCTTTTTCCTAGTAGTTAGTGGTTCTGTTCACATGAAACAAAGGAAAAGACACTCTATAAATTTAAACAACATAAATTAGTTCCTCCTAGGGCTTGGGGCTAATGATGTCACTGTGATGTCTGGCGCAGTTCAGCAAGCCGCTAGTCACGTAACTGAAAGAGCAAATCTGAAAAGATGAAATTTGACAAAACTACATTAAAAACCTCAGTCCGTGTACTGCTAAAAATAGGTTGTCAGTTCAAAGTTATCAACTACAAAATAATGCTCTCTTTCAGATAGGCGGCAACTGATCATCCTTCCTTGAAGATCAGTTAGTTGTACAAACACTAATTCTAATTTTGAACAGAGCACACTAGGCAAAAGCTCAGGCAACAGCCCCTCCCTTGGGTTCAAAGAGCATTTTATGAATTAGACTCCAAAGGCAGTGGAAGTAAAAGCTAAAATAAACGAATGGGACTATATGAAACTTAAAAGCTTCTGCACAGCAAAAGAAACCATCAACAAAATAAAGAGGCAACCAACTGAATGGGAGAAGATTTTTGCAAACAGTGCCTCTGATAAGGGGCTAATATCCAAAATATAAAAGGAACTCATGAAACTCAACAACAAAAAAACAAACAACCCAATCGAAAAATGGGCAGAGGATCTGGAGAGACATTTCTCCAAAGAGGACATGCAAATGGCAAATAGACATATGAAAAAATGCTCAACATCACTAATCATCAGAGAAATGCATATCAAAACCACAACGAGATATCACCTCACCCCAGTCAGAATGGCTATCATCAACAAGACAAATAGTAACAAGTGTTGGAGAGGCTGTGGAGAAAAAGGAACCGTCATACACTGTTGGTGGGAATGCAGACTGGTGCAGCCGTTATGGAAGGCAGTGTGGAGGTTCCTCAAAAAATTACGAATAGAATTGCCATATGACCCAGCAATCCCTCTCCTGGGTATCAACCCAAAAAATCTGAAAACATTTATACATAAAGACACGTGTGCTCCAATGTTCATTGCAGCTTTGTTTATGGTGGCCAAGACATGGAAACAATCAAAATGTCCTTCGATAGATGAATGGATAAAGAAGTTGTGGTATATATACACAATGGAATACTATTCGGCGGTAAGAAAAGATGATATAGGAACATTTGTGACAACATGGGTAGATCTTGAGAGTGTAATGCTGAGCGAAATAAGTCAGACAGAAAAAGCAGAGAACCATGTTATTTCACTGATATGTGGTATATAAACCAAAAACAACAAAAAAATAAGACAAACAAATGAGAAACAGAAACTCATAGACACAGATAATAGTTTAGTGGTTACCAGAGGGTAAGGGGGTTGGGGGGTGGGAGATGAGGGTAAGGGGGATCAAATATATGGTGATGGAAGGAGAACTGACTCTGGGTGGTGAACACACAATGGGATTCATAGATGATGTAATACAGAATTGTACACCTGAAATCTATGTAATTTTACTAACAATTGTCACCCCAATAAATTTTAAAAAAAATAAAAAATAATATTAAAAAAGAATTTAACCAAGGATGTGAAAGACTTATATACTGAAAACTGTAAGACGTTTTTAAAAGAAATTGAAGAAGACACAAAGAAATGGAAAGATATTCCATGTTCATGAATTGGAAGAATCAACATAGTTAAAATGGCCATATTACCCAAAGCAATATACAGATTTAGTGTAACCCCCATCAAAATTCCAATGGCATTTTTTAAAAGAAATAGAACAAAAAACTGTCAGATATCTGTGGAACCACAAAAGACCCTGAATAGCCAAAGCATTCCTAAGAAAAAAAAAAAAAAACAATTCTGGAGGTATCACACCACCTGACTTCAGATTGTACACAGGGCAACAATAATCAAAATAGTGTGGTATTGGCAGAAAAACAGACACAGAAACCAATGAAATAGAATTGAGGACCCAGAAATAAACCCACATAAATATGGACAGACAAATTTCAACAAAGAAGCCAAAAATATACAATGGAGAAAAGAAAGCCTCTTCAATAAATGTTGCTGGGAGAATTGGAAAGTCACGTGCAGAAGAATGAAACTAGACTGCTATCTGTTACCATATACCAAAATTAACTCAAAATGGATCAAAGACCTAAACATAAGACCTGAAACAATAAAATGCATAGAGGAAATCCTAGGTACTAAACTTACGGACCTTGGGTTCAAAGAGCATTTTATGAATTTGACCCCAATGGCAAGGGAAGTAAAAGCTAAAATAAATGAATGGGACTATGTCAAACTAAAAAGCTTCTGCAGAGCAAAAGAAACCATCAACAAAATAAAGAGGCAACTAACCGAATGGGAGAAGATTTTTGCAAACAATGCCGCAAACAAGGGGCTAATATCCAAAATATATAAGGAACTCATACAACTCAATGACAACAAAAAACCAAACAATCCAATTGAAAAATGGGCAGAGGACCTGAAGAGACATTTCTCCAAAGAAGACATACAAATGGGCAATAGACATATGAAAAAATGTTCAACATCACTAATCACCAGAGAAATAGAAATACAAACCACAATGAAATGTCACCTCACACCAGTTAGAATGGTTATCATCAACAAGACAAATAGTAACAAGTGTTGGAGAGCCTTTGGAGAGAAAGGAACCCTCAAACACTTGGTAGGAATGCAGATTGGTGCAGCCACTGTGGAAGGCAGTGTGGAGTTTCTTCAAAAAATTAAAAATTGAATTACCATATGACCCAGCAATCCCTCTCCTGGGTATCTACCCAAAAAATCTGAAAACCTTTATCCGTAAAGACGTATGTGCTCCATTGTTCCTTGCAGCTTTACGGTGGCCAAGACATGGAAATAACCAAAGTGTCCTTCAATAGATGGTTGGATAAAGAAGATGTGGTATATATACACAATGGGGTACTATTCTGCCATAAGAAAAGATGAAATAGTACCATTTGCGACAACATGGATGGATCTTGAGATTATTATGCTGAAATAAATCAGACAGAAAAAGTCGAGAATCATATGATTTCATGATACGTGGTATATAAAACTGAAAACAACAAAAGGACAAGACAAACAAATGAAGAAACAAAAACTCATAGACACAGTCAATAGCTTGGTGGTTCCCAGAGGGTAAGGGGGGAGGGGGGGTGATAGATGAAGGTAAAGGGGATCAAATATATGGTGATGGAAGGAGAACTGACTGGCTGAACACACAATGTGATATATAGATGATATATTACAGAATTGTACACCTGAAATCTGTGTAACTTTACTAACAATTGTCACCCCAATAAATTTTAATTAAAAAATAGAAAAAAAAAATTCCATGGCTTTATCTCACTGTTGGTTCTAATATGATCTGGGTATCTTGATTTTTCTAAATATGAGAAAATTGAACTTAGTAGCATTAGTGATTGTATATTACCTATTCTCAAAGTATTTTAGTCATCCTGTTTTAAACAAATCATGAGATAAGTAATGGCATATTTTTTTCCCAAACTTACTCAAACTAAAAATTCAATGTTAACTAGTTTACTAGTTTGAATTACAAGTTCAGCACCTTTACCTAGGTGCCAAAATTTTGTCAATTTATGGCCTGACTATTCTCATAAATGGCAGGAAATTTTTGTCTAATATATAATGTCTTCATTTATGCAATTTAAACTTGAAATTGCCTTTCTAAAGGGTAAGGATAGATTGTAAAATAGTAAAGCTTTGGGGTTGGTCTTTTTTTTTTTTTTTTTTGAGATTTATACCTGCTCTGATTTATTTCTATTTGTTTGGTTTTGTTTTAAGCTGTGCTTGAAGAACTTGTTAATAGTGGACGCTTACGAGGCACTGTGGTTGGTGGAAGACAGGATAAGGCGGTGTTTATCCCTGACATGTACTCCAGAACACAGAGTACTTGGGTGGATTCCTTTTTTAGGCAGAATGGCTATCTAGGTAACTTTTTTTCTTTTCTTTGAAACTAAAGCTGCTTTCTAATACTACCCACATTCTTAGAAAGTTTTGTACTAGCCCTAGGAGTAAACACGTACTTTACTGGTGTCCAGCAAATTTTAGTGGTTCTCTTTAAGTATAAAAGAGACTGCAGGTTTTTGTGGGTCTTGGAACTGAGTTTCATTCCACAATTATTGAACAGTTGTAGAAATGCCAAAAGCTGGTATTGATTGTTACCAAACATCCAGTGATAGGATATTATTACAACTTTAAGTATTTTTTAATTCATAAAAAGTAATTATATTTTATGAAGCTGCCCAGTTTTTCAGTTAACAATATCTTAGAAATATTTTATTGGCTATCACGTTTATAGTGTTCATTTTCATTCCTTATCCAGTACTTCAGAAACATTGAAGTTATTCTAAATTCAGTTTCTGAGGTTCTGTCATTTATATAATGTAGATTGATTGAATTTAGTTATTAAAACAATTAGCAAATATATATATAAATACATATATATATGTTATGTGTATATATATGTTTGTATATATATGTATATATATACGTATACATATATATATATATATATATATATATAATATATATTTTATAACCCGAGTGAAACCACGTAACAGATCAGTTGCTTTCTCAGTAAAAAACCTGTGTTGTTAGTCATTAGTGTTCAAACATTTTAAATGCATGGTAGAATACATCATTTAATGATTATTTGGGGATGAAGAGAAGATGGTAGCTATCTCCAATAATTTCAATGGTTGTAAATTTAAGTCTTCATTTTTTACTTTTATCTTATATCCTAAATCTTTTTTGCTAATTTAATTTAGACTGGAGAATTACTTTGTCCTAAGTTGATGAAACATTTGAAAAATAAATTCAGTTCCTTTAGTTAATGGTCATAAGCCAAGTAGATTCCAGTTTTTTGTTTCTTTACTTAAATCATTACATTCTCCTTTACCTCCCTTTCTACTTTGTTGCTATATAGTTCTCATGTTTACCTTTGATCCCTCAGTTGGACAGGGAGTAATATTGCTGGGATTGAGAAATTACTTGAACCAGTTTTTCTACAAATAGATTTAGTAGTGAAAAATTTGGGAAGGTAACATAAGCAAGGAATAGGCTGTGGTACATTTCTATGCTTTATTCTTAAAAAAGATATTAGAATACAGTGTATTCACTAAGAATAGATTTTGGTAGAATTTAACTTTTTCTAAGATTTCTAAGTGTGAAGCTTGACAACTCTATTCCAATTTTGTAATATATTTCTAGAATTTGATGCTTTGTCCAGACTTGGAATCCCCGATGCTGTGAGCTACATAAAGAAAAGATACAAGACTACACAACTCTTGTTTCTGAAAGCAGCTTGTGTTGGCCAAGGGCTCGTGGATCAGGTCGAAGCATCAGTGGAAGAAGCCATCAGCTCTGGAACATGGGTGGATATTGCAGTATGTTTTTTTCTTTTTCTTAATTTTTCTATAAACTAACTACAACTGATATTTCACTAATATGCAGCCATTTTAAGAATGGGGATACATAAATGTAGTGTTGGCTTTAGAGCCAAATCCTAGCAGTCATGGTTATAACAAAAATAATCTTAATTATTTGATGCTTAAAAATGTTCTAGCTTTTGAAATAGGGTACCTTTTATATGTGGATAGTCAACATCCAGAATCCTATAAATCTCAAAACAAACAAGCAAACAATACAATGCTCATATAAGCCCTGCCATAAAAAATTGATGAGACTTCTCACAATCTTTTCCAAGCATTTACAACTTTACTGCCATCAGGCATCGTGTTGCATTTGTTTATCCCTTATCTATTAATCTCTGCTAATATGTTAACACAAGCTGCTTCAGCACTGATAGTGTTTTACTTCAGGGTTCAGTATTGACCTGCCTTTATTATGCCAAAAAGATAAGTGTAGGTGAAGAGAATGAAACAATCCATTATTCACTAGTCAGGGCCCAGACTCCTTATATAGCAGAAAATTCCTTGTTTTAGATACACAAGTTCACAAAGATTCCAGATATAAGTGTCTGTTTATTCATTCAACAAATTTTATTAAGTGCCTTCTGTGTGCCAGGCACCATTTTACTTGCTGGCAGTGTGTTATCCAGATAAGTTTCCTCCTCTCAGGGAGGGGTACTTTCATTAAGGGTAAATAGTTAATAAAAATGATAATTTCATATACTAGAAAGAGCTGAAAAAAATGTATTTTGGAGGTAAAGTTACCAAGACTTGATAGTGGAATTTTTGTATGTTCATGAGAGGAACTGTGTGTGACTTGTAGGGTTGGGACCTGATCAAGTGAGTAAAGAGTGGTACCATTGAGATGGGGAAAATGGGGAGTGTAGATAGGAGCTGGGAGTCTGGAGGCAGGTGGGTGCAAATCAGTGTTGGTTTGGAAATGGTAAGTCTGAGATGTCTATTAGCCATACAAGGGGGAAGGTTAGGAAAGCAGGGGGATATATGATTTCAGAACTCAGAGTGATGATAAAAGCAGAAATGTAATTTTGGAGGTTATCAGTACATAGATGGTTCTGAAAGCCATTGGACTTAATGAGATCATCTAGGGAGAGCACATATGTAAAGTTATCTGTATTATGTTGCATTTATATTTATTTTCATTTTGTTTGTAATTCTAGCCTCTGCTACCCAGTTCTTTATCAGTTGAAGATGCTGCAATGTTGCTTCAACAAGTGATGCGAGCATTCAGCAAACAGCCTTCAGCTGTAGTCTTTAGCGACACTGTTGTAGTCAGTGAAAAATTCATAAATGACTGTACAGAACTGTTCAATGAACTGATGCACCAAAAAGCTGAAAAGGTATGCCAGATTTCCTTTCACCTACTAATCTTAACAGGAATTCTCATATAAGAATCATCTGGAGTATTTTGAAAAATGGGGTAAGCAGCCTAATCCAAAATGAACACTGTGTTTTATATGTTATTTTCTTTTACTACATCATTCCTTTTATTTCCTTTCCTGGATTTATTTTTCTGCTTCTTCATTCCCATCAGGACATACAAATTAGAACTTAGGGAGCTGATTTTATGAATCAAAATTATATAAATGAAATTATACACTTCACAGTTAAGTCACCTGAGGGTATTGGCCCAACATTAAACTCCACAAAAACAATATCTTTGGATTATATACATAAGTACACAGTGTATTTATCGATCACTACATATTATATTTTCTAAATCTGGCAGAGTCTCATTAATTTTTACTACTTGGGGTATACAAACCAGATAACTTACTGAGGAAAGAGAGTCTTTGTTACCATCAAAATCGATTAGTTCCTCAGAATAACTACTGGCAAAGTATCTAAAAGCAGAGGTCATGCTAGGTCCGTTTTAATGACTATTCAACTCATGTTTCTAATTAGCAGCACCATCTACTTATAAACCCTCCTCACAAATACCCCATTTATCTTAGACTGTTAATAAATTCATGAGAGTTTATTAAATATGTAAATAATTTGTATTTATCTATATTCATTTTTTAAGCTCTTGAATAGTTTAAAAAATGAAATAATTTTCTACATTTGGCCTGCTAAGCAGCAGAGAGGAGTGAAAAGTGCACAGGGTTGATATCCGTAAACCTGAGTTCTTTTCTCAACTTGTTTATTCTCTGTTTGACTTTGGACAAATAGACCTCCAGTTTCCTCATTTTCAAAGAAAGGATGGTGATGCCTACTCTCAAAAGGATAAATGTAAATCAAAGAATAATGCATGTAAAATTCCAGATACGTCTTAGCTACCAGTTACTAAATGGCTATATTATTATTTTTATTTGTGACCTTAAGTACTTAACGTGGTCATCGATTTATTTATTTTTTTTCCATGTGCTTCTCCCTCCAACCACCAAAATAAATTCAGGAAAAAAAGGACATTCTATCGTTTGAACTGTCAACATTCTAAACATTTTTCTTTAGAAAATCAAAAGGGAAATAATCATTTTTAAAATGAAAATGGACTTCTGTCACTACAGATTTAGAACACCTTTCCATGATAAAGAACTGGTTTCTGGACTGGGAAATAGTTCATTGTTATTAACATAAATTTTTAAAAACAGAATCAAGAATGAATCCAGAGGTCAAGAATGAATCCAATTATATGACTAAGTGTGCAATTCATATATGTGCATTATCGTGGGGTGGTGGGGTGGAAATTTTACCTTTCTAGTAATCCCAGGTATCCAGTATGGTACTGGACGTGGGAGTCTCAAAAACAAAGGGAGCAAGGGTCACCTGTTAAGCAGCAGGAAAACCAGCCAATAAACTGCTGAAGAGGATTGCATCTGATGCTGTGTGATCAGTTGTTCAGTGACCAGATAGGATTTCTCATTAGCTGACAATAAAAAAAGTCAAGAATAGTAAAGAGACTGATTTTTGGCAAAGAGAAATAGTCTCAGTGGCAACTGTGAGACAAATCTCTATAACTATTATCAATGAAACCTAACAATAATTAGGATGTGAGTACATAAACAACTTTTATTTCATGCATTTTGTAATGCTATATACTTTTGCCTACCAAAAAAAGCATGTTTTATTTCAGGAAATGAAAAATAATCCTGTTCATTTGATCACTGAAGAAGATCTGAAACAAGTCTCCATTTTAGAAAGCATTAATACAAGTAAAAAGGATAAAAAAGATGAACGAAGAAGGAAAGCAACAGGTAATTATTAACAAAGAAGATTCATAGATGAGTTTTTTATCTGTTGCAGTGAACTCTGCATCTGTTAAGCCCTTTGAAAGGCATTTTATTTGGTTGATTCACCTTTAACTACTAATATTAACCAGATCTTTTGCTAATGGAGTTAATTTTGATCATAAAAATGGAAATATTGGTGACTATTTTATGTTTTATTTGTGAGAACTAAGTTAATTTTATGACCTGGCCCAACCCCTGTTGTTCTCCGCCCTCACCCATTTTGTTCGAGCCCAGTAGCTTTTTAGCTTTTTCTGTTGTTTTTTTTTTTTTTTTTTTTTTTTGATTCTCACACTTGACAAGTTTGTGTTTGTTCACCTCACGCACAACCTTTGCTCTAGCTGTTCCCTCTACCTGGAATGTTCTCTCCTGAACTTCAAGTAGCTTGTTTCTTCTTGTCATTCAGAAATCAACTTTACGTCAGTTCCTCAGGGAGCCCTCCCTAACCACCGGAATAGTAGACACAGTCACTCCCCATCATATTATCTTGCCAGTTTTTTTCCATCACTTTTATCACTGCGATGTGTTTTATTATTTGGGAACCTTGTCTATCACTTTTTTCTCGTTTCCCTAGTACTTAGAGCCCTCTGGCATATTTTAGATTCTCTATAAATATTCTTTTGTATGAATGAATTTTCCAAGGAGATATTTTCTCTTCAAATTTCTTTTTTTAAATTTAGCCACTGGAAATTATTCTAGGTAGCACTGGTATACTGGTAATTTGCATTTGGAAACTAACATGTATTTTTTACAATACTTATATTAGGAACAATGTTAGTTTCTTAGCTATATCAGAGTTACAGAAATTAGATATTCAACATATTTCATTAAAAAACACAGGTATATTGAACATGTGTTATAAAAACTTAATTTTTATTTGCTGTGGGAATTTTCTATTTTTTTAAAATCATTTCTTTCCTCTTCAAAGCCTTTTTCTACAGTCTTGCAATAATGATATTTTTAAATTTCTTTCTATTCTATAGGAAAACTATATAGTAAATTACTCGAATAAATCACAGTATTCACAGTCGTACATATTTTATCATATTATTTAAAGATATAGTTATAAATTCACCTTGATTAATTGGTTGCATTTAAATGTCAGTATAACTAGTCTATTTTATTTCCTTTTAAAAATTCAGTCATCTGGTATTTTATTCTGAGTGGTAGTACTATTATATTGTAATAGTTGAATTACAAAGCATGGAATGATGTCAGACATAAAAGTTTTCCTCATTAGAAACCTGTTCCCAAATGTAATAAAAAGCACATTCACTTTACACTTGTGCTTTTGAAAATTGTATTTTTTATCATAAAAACAAAGAAAAATAATAGACCTTGTAGGATTTGATGAAATCTAAAGGAATTCTTCTTAGAGTTTACAAAAAGATCTTTATATAAATTACTTTATTTTATTGAAAAATGAATCTTTTATGAAAAAATATAGTTTTAATAGTTTTCAATGTTTCAATCCCACTATTATATACATATTTTGTTGAATAGATATTTTAAATTTAAATATGTAATAGAGAAATAGATCAATAACATTTTTTTACTTTTATGGTGTTTTAGTTTCATAATCTCTTTTTTTAGTCTTCATTTAACCAGTAGGTGATTGATATCTATATTTTTCTACATAACCAATTTAATATTCTTGCTCCACATTTTTAGGTGCTCTATAAATATTTATGGAGCTCCTGTTATGTGTCAAGAATTACATGAACCCCAAGGATACAAATATTAGTGGGACATGCTTCCTGCTCTCAAGAAGTTCATTGTCTTGTTGGGTGGTAGGAGAATCAGGATGTCTCTTGTAAACATGGGTAATAATTTTTCAACCAGGAAGTCAAAACCAAGTATAATTCAATTTGAGAAATACTGTAATAGGGGATATTCATCTCTGTTACCACAGAGATGAGCAAATGAGGGCACACTTACTTTGGGGAAGGTTGGAAAGGAGATAAAGGAATGGGTTTGACCAAGAAAATGTCAGACAAAGCTACAGAAAAGAGGTGTCACTAGAGGAGGAGGAACAGACTGCATTTAGAGCAGGTAAGTTATCTAAGTGCGTTGCTCAAATTCAAGAAATTTCATATTTTATTATATTTTTATTAAATTTATAAAACTTTTAATAAAGAAATTTTGACATTAAAGAGTGACAAAAAGTTTAATTGTTTGGCTTTTTTTTCTGCTGTAAAGTTAAATATGACCATATAGTGTCATCATTTTCTAAAAATAGTAGTTAAATTAGATAATACTAACTAATGTCATTTTCCACCAGAGGGCAGTGGAAGTGTGAGAGGAGGAGGTGGTAGCAATGCCAGAGAGTACAAAATTAAAAAAATCAAGAAGAAAGGAAGGAAAGATGATGATAGTGATGATGAGTCATCTCACACTGGTTAGTAACATTATTTTACTCTTCCTTTGTATATGCATGATTTTTTTAAAACATTTTCTTAAGATGTATATGGTTAGGTGTATATGCTTGTACAGGAAGTCCTTGCTCTGCAGTTTCATTGGGCGTAAATATCAGTTACCACAGTTTGGTTAAATGATATTAATCCCCCAACAACATGGTTTATATTTCAGTTTACCAGGGTATATTAATGGTGAGTAATTGTATAAAGTACTAATTTCATGCTAGGTCCTCAGCCCATAAATCGGCACATAAATAACAGATGTGCATCATGATCTATGACAATCACATCACTTACTTCAGTTTATCAGTGATTGATCACTGTGCATTTCTTATTCACTTCACACACAGACAACAAAACATGTAGTTGGGTTGCCTCCTTTTTCCCAGTGATAAATAAATGTGACATTTTACAAAAATGGATAATCAAAAGAGGGAATTGGCTAACAAAGATGAAAGTACAGCAATTAAATGAAAAGTGATAACACTGGAAATAAAATATGAATCAAGAATAAAAGGAATTACAGAAAAAATAGCCGACTGTGGGAATGTTGACATTGCCACAGTTCAGGGGACTGTAGCTGTGCAGTCAGAGGAACTTGGTAAAGGCGTAGTTACTGACGCAAATGAGGAAAGTGATTGTGACAAAAAGGAAGAAAATGTCTTAGAGGATGTGAAGTTGGCAGAGAACTTTACAACGTTGAAAGGGCAAAGGATAAAATGTTGGAAGCAGACCTAGAGTTAAAAAAGGAGTATGACAACTTGCCAAGGCATAAATGCTTACTCTGGATTATAAATTACAGGGTGAGGACAAAGCAAGCACTGCCCAAACTATACCTTATGAGTTTTTACAAATAAATAACACTTCCATTGTCCATGTTTCTGAGCTAAATTATAATGTACTAAATTATAAATATTAGTTTTATTTTTCATTTCCCTATACATTTATAACCATCAGTAAGAGCTTTTAATGTTTTTACAGACTTTTTTAAAAGATCATAGAGCAATCGTAAATTTTCCCATTGTTTATTAAGAACTTTGCATAGCTTCAGCTGCATAGTCACTTTTATGGTGTCCCACTGCTTTGCAAAGCAAATTACAGTATTTTATGAAAAGTATTTCTGCAAATTTAAGTAAGAAGCATTAATTTTGTACACATTTACTTTTTTATGTAACACTTGATTGGTTAGTTACTTCTGTCTAAGGGGGAGAATTAAGTGTATAATAATTAAGTGTATAAAACTTGTTAGTGTTTGGTGTGGTTAAGTTAGGAAGAGACATCCTACTTTGTTTTTCTAAATAAAATTACAATATTTTATATTTCAATTTTTAAAATAAATTAATGGAACTATAAGTTCCATTATAGTTTTTCCCCAGCAAAAGGAGAAAAATTTGAAATGATGATAATTTGAGATTTTACCTCCTTCACAGAGTTCATTATGTGTAGGTTAAAGCTGGGAGATGTAGATATCAAGTGACATGGCTTCAGCTGTTACTTGACTAGTACTTGCAATAGCATAGTTGTTTAAGATCTGTCTTTAAAGTATTCTAAGATAGGTAAAAACAGCTATTCTCATCATGCATAAAACAATATTAATTGAAGGAGAAGTATCTTCACAGAAACTACTAGCTCTACCCTTAATTAAAATAATACTAAGACTGTCCTATGTGAGTTTTAATTTTTCATTCATAAATGGATTTCCCTGTTCCCCAGATGCAGTAGGGGAGGGAATGAAGGTGCATTTAAGAAAAAAACTTTTCTAATATCTGTGGCCTTAAGTAATTATTAAATGGGGCATGTGATACTCTTATTATACATAGATTATGAAGAAGGGCTATAAAATCATAGTAAAACCATCCTACCTAAAAAATGTAATTTCATTGCTTTCGAAAAACGGTCATGTTGTAATTTCTGAAATGGGGGATGTAATTAGGTTCTCAGCGAAAATGTAGGATCAACGCAGTGTGAAACATTACTAGAAGGAAATACAATTTAATAACTTTAAATGCCTGCATGAAACAAACAGAAAAATCAGAAGCTCTTTGGTGTCAAAGATCAGGAATGGATAGAATAGTACCCATCTATTTTAAATCTGTGATCTCAACTACTTACATCTTGATGCACAGTGAAATTGATTTTTGAGCTATTTTATTTTTACTTCTAAGGTTTTATTTTTAGATTCAGTAACTAATTTAGCTGGATATCATCACCTTTATACTTTTATAATTAATAAGGGAAATACTGTTAACTTTCTTTATCTTCAGTTTATACGACTCCAAGTAAATGAGTAGATATAACATTTCCATAATTAACAATTATTTTCATTACAGTAGCTGCATACAAATTTTCCTTAGTATGGAATTATCTTTGTGATAGCAAAAATAAATAATGGGTGTAAAATTGTAATTTTTTATTTATTTATGCCTTTGCAAAAATGATAATTTTTAGCTTAATTCTACTTGAGCTGCGGACTGATTATAAAGACTTTTCCTAAAGCTCTTATGTAAATTATAAGGATGATTTGATTTTTGGTAAATATTTAGTTTTATAAAAAATTCTGCTCAGTATCCATTGTTCAACGAAGAGAATTCATTCTTTCCTAAAAGACTTTTTTCCCGTTTGGTTGATTGTTTTAATATCTAACTATTTGCGGTATCCAACTTAAATCAGGGGAAAGCATCTTTATTATTTTCTGGTTGACTTGTAGAAAACAGTCATTAAATGAGATTAGAAAATTGTTACTCAGAAGAAATGTCACTATGTACACTATTTTTTAAATTGTTAAAAGTCATTGGTATTTGACATTGGCAATTTTATGCACATAAAAATTAATATCAGTCTGGATGATAGGCAGTGAATTACTACCTTATGAAATATGTTAATGGAAAATTATTTGCTTTCAGGTTGTTTCATTTGTTTCGTTGTTACTTTTTTTCATTGTTCATTTCTATTACAGGAAAGAAGAAGCCAGAGATCACGTTTATGTTCCAGGAGGAAATTGAAGATTTTTTAAGTAAACGCATACAAGATGCTCCTGAGGAGTTTATTTCTGAACTTGCCGAGTATTTAATAAAGCAAGTACAAAAACATATTTTTTTTCTATTTGGTGATATAAATTCAATGAGTTATTAAATAAAATTTTCACCAAGATGATAGAAAACATATCTTAGGTGTTTTCTTTTCAAAACTTAGAATTGAATCTAGCCACCAAATTCCAGACTCTGCCTACAAAGGCAGTTCAACAAACATGTAAGTGCTTTGGTCAAGGCAGGATGGGAAATACAAGGGGAGAGTGTGGAGTTGTCCTCATCCACTGACCTTACTGTCCTAGTTGGGAGGAAACCACCAGCACTAATCACTGGCTGGTCTTTTCCATAGTATGAAAAGTCAAGTTTAAAAGCAGGAAAATAGCATTCTCTATCTGGATTTGACACAATGCACTTTTAGGGAGAAGATAAAGTCACAACATGCCTTTGAAGAGAATGAGTTTAGACAGCACTAACTTGAAATGAGCCAGGCTAATTATTTTTATACAGAAAATCAAAAAATTGTGTTTAACTTGACCATTACTAACTCAGGTGTTCTTCCACAAATTAGTCCCAATGTGTAAGCTGCTATAAATGCAATCCAGTAGCCCAATGCATCTAACTTTTTGAATTTAGAAATTTAGCTTTTCTAGTGAGATTTTATTTTAAGTGAATAGTTTTTGTGCATGAATATATTACATAATCATATTTTTCATCTGTAAGAAGGTGAAATAGTTACTAATCATTTGTCATTTGTCTTTAAAGAATCTTTTCTGAGTTGAACATAAATAGGGTTTTTTAAAAAATACGTTACCTTTACAGTACTTTAGAAATTGAGAATTTAAGTTATTATTCCTGAGGATGGGGAACAGATTTATAGTCTACTGTTCTCCAAATTAATTTTTAAAAGCTGCTTTGAATTGAATTTGAACTGAAGCTTTTGTGTTACTGTTTTTGTTGTCTTTAATGCCGTAACTTTGAGTACTTTAAAATTGAAAAAAGAGTTCATTTAAGTTAGAATTCCTGGAATTGGAGGACAAATTCTTGTGAACTATTTTCCAAATTAATCTTATTTGTTTAAAAAACTAGAGGTGTTTTCTTAAGCCTTATGTCCATAGAAGAAAAAATTGTTTATCTATGTAAATCCAGTACCTTTTCATAAGCAAAATATGTTTATCTTGTGTAGACCTCTGAATAAAATTTACCTTGAGGTGGTACGTTCAGTATTCATGTCTTCAACAACTTCTGCCTCTGGAACTGGTAGAAAGCGCACAATCAAGGACTTGCAAGAAGAGGTTTCAAATCTATACAATAATATTCGATTATTTGAAAAAGGGATCAAGTTCTTTACAGGTATACTTAATACTATTTTCCCATTCATTGGTTCTCATAATTTTTCTTGGATATTCATTTTAATAAAGCACCTTTATTTTTCAGATGATACACAGACTGCTCTTACCAAGCACTTGCTAAAGACAGTCTGTACTGATGTCACTAATCTCATTTTCAACTTCTTAGCTTCGGATTTAATGATGGCAGTTGATGATCCTTCAGCCATTACAAGTGAAGTATGTTAGTGATATTATTGCCATTCTTGATGTGCTTTGTTTTGAAATCTGAGCATATTTTAGTTTCTCACATCTGAAATAGTCCAAAAGGGAAATAAAATACAGGAAAGGGTTAGGGACAAAAATCTATAAAATTTTTAGGTAAAGTTTGGTACAATGTATATACAGTTGCTAGGAGGATTAGTAATATATAACCAGTCTATTAAATAAGATTATATAGGAAGAAAAACACAAAATTTAAAAATATATGGTTATAAATAGCAAAAAAAAATAATAGTCAAGGAGATACAAAGTATACCATAGTGAATGTAGTCAGTAATATTGTAATAACTATGATGTCAGATGGGTACTAGATTTATCGGAGTGATCACTTTGTAAGTTATATAATTATCTACTCACTATGTTGATACTTGAAACTAATATTGTATATCAACTGTAATTGAAAAATAAAAAATTTATTTAAAAAAATGTAATGATGCTTAATTACTTTGGAATCAATAGCTTCGTTTTTTCCTAATTATCATTATGTCACATCCCCTTTTCCTGCTGAGTTGCAAGTCCCTTAACAGTGTTAATGGCAGATTCCATAACTTTGCAGTCATTTTCGTTTAGTGTCACTATCTTGTTTCAATATTTAGACTAATTCTACAGAGAATTAATCTAATCTCTAAAGAGATTTCTTTTGGTTAACTGGCTGTTGGCTAGCTCTCTGATTTGAGAATGTTTTTTAGCATATTTTTATCTCTAGTTTGAGACCTAAAATTGAAGAACAAAGACAAACTCCAACCTTGTCTTATAGTAATAAATATACTTTTCTCTTTTGTTTTGTTTGGTCTTATATCCATCACATGTCAAAGACACAATCCTGAAGAATTTTTTCCCCCCCATAGGTAAGAAAAAAAATTTTAAGTAAATTATCAGAAGAAACTAAAGTAGCCCTCACAAAACTCCATAGCTCCCTGAATGAAAAGGTAAGCAAAATTTGATTCTGTTTAGATATTAGAGCTAGAATTTGTGATCTTTGAGTAGATTTTTATCAGAATATTTGTAAACTAAATCGAAAACCAGCATTCTGCACTCAAATAGCTTTTTGGGAGGTGAAGGGGGAGACCAAGCAGGGGTTAGTTTACCCTCTTTAAAGTCCTAAATCAGAATTTCAAATTTAATGACAAAATAACCTTTTTTAAAAAATTGTATTTAGGAAGTAAAATAAAACATGATTAAATGGCTATATTTATTTTGTCAATCTGTTTATAAATTGTGATATTAAATACTTTTCAGAGCATAGAAGACTTTCTTTCTTGTCTGGATTCTGCAGCAGAAACTTGTGATATTATGGTGAAAAGGGGAGACAAAAAAAGGGAAAGGTAACGTTGAATTTATGTTATTAATAAATTCTTAAATGTGTTATATGTCACATCTGAAATTGGAATTTCACTGTCTGAATCTTGCATAGAGAACTGTTGTATCTAAATGGTTGTAAACCTTCAGGCATATTCAGTCTTAATATATTTCAGTCTCCTTCCCTGACCCATCTTGATATGGGAGCAGAGTTCCTTAACCCTGCAGTTGATCAAGCCTGGAAACTTTTTATTAGCTTTGAGACCTTCTTTACGGGAAACCTATTTAAATCAGTGCACTTCTATTTGATCCCAACAACTCAAATGGCATACTTTAAGTGTCCCTGCAGTATTGTTTTTTTTTCCTATCATTTTCTAGTATATTATCCATGGCACTTAGGTTGTATCCCGTATTTAAAAAGTCCCTTAAATATTTATGGAACTAGATAATTAAATTAGAGCAGTTAAAAATGAATACAGAAGGTAAGAACTGAAATTGGTGAGAATTTGTGTTTTTATTTGTTTAGGCAGATGCTGTTCCAGCATCGACAAGCCCTGGCTGAACAGCTGAAAGTCACAGAAGACCCTGCTCTTATTCTGCACCTCACATCGGTCCTGTTGTTTCAGTTCTCAACCCACAGCATGCTCCATGCACCTGGAAGATGTGTCCCGCAGATCATTGCTTTTCTTAATAGCAAAATTCCAGAGGTATTACACTTTTGATGCACTTAAAACTTTTAAAGCTTTTAGATTCTAATATTTTAAATGGATAGATGTGAATCATTGCAAACAGTAAGACATTACCGTGTTTCCCCGAAAATAAGACCTAGCCAATCAGCGGTAATGCATCTTTTGGAGCAAAAATTAATATAAGACCCCGTCTTACATTATTATATTATATAAGACCCAGTGTTATGTTATGTTATACAATACCGGATCTTACATTAATTTTTGCTCCAAAAGATGCATTAGAGCTGATTGTCCCGCTGGGTCTTATTTTCGGGGAAACACGGTAACATCATCTTCCTGTTTCCATATATGAAAACAGTGAATTAG
This sequence comes from Rhinolophus sinicus, assembly GCF_036562045.2. Taxonomy (NCBI): domain Eukaryota; kingdom Metazoa; phylum Chordata; class Mammalia; order Chiroptera; family Rhinolophidae; genus Rhinolophus; species Rhinolophus sinicus. The sequence continues at coordinate 128,623,825 of NC_133755.1, forward strand.
GAGATTGATTTTTAAAACTTAGTATAGCTCAGGAATCTTTTAGGATCCTATGAGATCCATGATAAAGAATATTCTGAATTTGGAAATTAGCTTTTTGAAAAGATATGGTAATGGCCAGTCTTCAATTTCATCTTATTCAGGTTTAAACTGTCCTTTGAGGCCCAGCTCAACAAGTCTTATGCTATAGAAATTCTTCTGAGAAACGGCTCAGCTAAAAGTAATTTTGGTTTCTTTGAACTTTCATCACTTTGACTATATCTTTGGGTATAGAACCTAGCTAAATCAACTGTTAAAATAATCTGTATTCATGTTTTCTCTCTCCTAAACTGAACTCTTTGAGAGCAAGGATCTTGCCAGATTCAACTTTCTACTTACCTGTCTAGTGATTTGTAAAGATGAAGACCTTTGATGTGTATTGGTTGAACAAATCCTAATTTGTTCCACAGAAATTTAAATCATGTTTAACTTCTTCTCCTTTCTCTTTTCACAGGACCAGCACACTCTTTTGTTAAAATATCAAGGTTTGGTTGTTAAGCATTTAGTTAATCAAAATAAGAAGACTGGGCAGGGAGATGATCCCTTGAGTGATGAATTAGACAAAGAACAAGAAGATATCAGCAGTACTACTCGTAAAGAGCTTCAAGAACTTTCTTCATCCATTAAAGACCTTGTTCTCAAATCTAGAAAATCATCTGTGACAGAAGAGTAATGATCTTAATTTACTTTTGCCATATAGTAAACATTTTTTCCCAAAATTATTGGTGAGTGGTTATAAAACATATTCACTTTACAATCCCCACTGCCCTCATAGCCACTCACACACATACAATTTAGTTAAAACAATGGTGTTATTTTTAATGTAAATCTTTTAAAAATGTGACTTTTTGTAAATTGAGTTCTCCGTGGAACCTTTCTTTTTGACATTATAATTCTAAAAATTATATGTTTTAGATTTATTTTTGTTCCAGATGCTGAGTGAAGAATAAATTTTCTGATATCTTTCCTTTCTAGTATACAGCTCATTCAACATGTTATTAGATTTCAAGTAACATCATTATATTTATACATATTAAAGAGAAACATAAAATGTGGTCATATTTTTTAAAAAAAGAAAAACCCATTGGTGTCAAAAATTAAAATTGTGTATTTTATTTTAAAATTAATAGAAAATGCTTTAAACCTAATATACAGAAATTTGCAATATATATATATATATATATATTTTATTACAAGCCCTCGCTCTATTTCTGGCAGATAGAGGGCCTCCCATCTCCCCCACAGGAGTGAGCTTTTATATGGTTGGGGGCTTCAGGGATGCCCTTGCAAGCGTAGAACACCTGATGGGCCCATGCATTGCTGCGCTGTATTCTAAAACACGATACTGACAAGAGTAAGAGAAGAAGTAAAATTTACTGCTAGTAAGTATAAGGCACATGTTAACATTGAGATAATTAAGAATTTTATGCAAATATTTTTCTTTAACCTAGTTTCTAAATTTCATTTATTATCTCAGTAGTCACTGTAGCACCTAATAATTTGTTGTAGAGGGATTTATAAGTGCATTTAAATCATTGGGACCTCTTTTTTCAAAAATCAAAAGAAACCCTTATAAAAAATAGATCCTTTTTTCCCTAAAGATTAGTAGTTATAACTAATTAAATTAAATAAACTAATTAAAACCAAAATATTTCTTTGAAGTATCATTTCAACATAATGAATTTTAATCAAGAATTTATATCAGAAAGCAATTTATTTTGAAATATAATAGTAACTTAAATCTCGAATATTAAAAAGTACTATTTTATATAATTCGTTATATAGCATTTGAAACCCTCTTTGAAAACGTTTGAATACAAAGATCAGTCTACTCTAATTCTAGACAAAGTATTAACAATGAGCGAAAGGAATTACTATGTTTCTCTGAAAATAAGACTTCGCCAGACCATCAGATCTAATATGTCTTTTGGAACAAAATTAATACAAGACCTGGCATTATGTTATATCATATATTATATTAGACCTGGCCTTATATTAAAATAAGACTGGGTCTTATATTAATTTTTGCTCCAAAAGATGCATTAGAGCTGATGGTCTGGCTAGGTCTTATTTTTGGGGAAACATGGTATATAATTGCAAACGTATAAAAGTTGATAGGAATGTAATAAATTTAAAATGTTTTTTCATTGATAATTTTTTGCTAATGTATTTCATATAGGCAAAGGAAGAAATATGACCAATACTTTATGACCACACACTCCAATTAGTTTTGTTTATTCAGCTTCCAAAATATTAAACACTCAACATAATTTTTTATCTTTGCCTAAGAATTTTATCATTTGTTTCAAAAGATACCAAAGTAATCCATGTTTTTGTCAAGCTAGATCACAGACAATAAAGCAAAAAAAAGCATTCAGACTTTTCAGACTTTCTTAATTTGTGAAAATAAAAGTAGAAGAGACGATGAAACAAAAAGGAAACTATTCTGTTTTGTTTGCATTAAATATTTTTTGTTTTTCACAGTAAATAAGTTTATTTTTTGTAAATTATATAGATGATTTTGTATGTACCAATTTAATTTCCTTAATAAAATAAAAATTGTTAAATGTTTATCTGCAATGCTCTTAATGGGCAAATTTAAGAATGTTATTAAAAATAAAGTTACCTGTTTCTATTAAGTTTGGTGGTACTTTGAAGACTACTAGGATTAATTGATGCATGTGTTATGTGTATTTACCTTTTAAATTCTTATTCTGAACATCTTTAAAGGATTTTGCTCTGTTTTTCTTACACAAAAATAGTTCCATAGTCCTCACTGTCTTTCATTCCTTGAAAGTTTGCCATTTATGGAGTATTTCACCTGAGTAAACATTTTCACTTAGCTCGATTTCAGCAAATGTACAGTTAGGCTCTTATCTACTACTTCTTTCTATTACACATTCAGCAGAGATACTTGAATAACATGCTTGTTTATTCATTTTCATGTGTGTTCCATCTCCACACCATGTGTTTTTGAAGAGTGAAGGAAACCACCTTCTAACCATCAGAAAGATTCAGTGAAGAGTGGCATATCTTATCAAAATCACAGTATATTTTTAGAAAAGACCTTAATGCTATTTTAAAATAATAAATATGAAGTTGCTTAATCTGAATGTAGAACCATCTTGAACCTTTTGGAGAATGTGCTTTAGTCAAACCATAAAGCACCAAGGACGAGGTCAAAGCACAATTATCTAAATAAAGTATAGTATAATATAGGGCGGCCTGTAGATTGAGAAGGAACAGTTCATTCCTTCCTCAGAAATTCCACTCGACCCAGGGCCAAGTAAAATTTTTTTCTACTAAGAACTTATGTGAGTTGAATAGGAGGTGGGAACAATGGAAGTTTTGCTTTCTTTGACTAATACTTATGATGCCTTTACCCCAGTGTATGTGGGAAATGAAATAAAAACACATATAAACTCTGGGATATGTATTTTCCACAGAAATCTGGAAGCACTGTTAAAGTCGAGGTGAAAATGGCCTTCAGATTCATACAAATTGCTCTACCTTGAAGGTCACATTAAGCAAAACCAAAGAATAAATAAAACCAGGAGAGACTTCTTCCAAACCATCTAAGAAATAAACCCAGATTTTCTGGCTTTCAGAATCACAGTGTTTATTCCATTTACATCACTTTAAAAAAGGAATAACTAAACATGTATTAAATCTTTGTAAGTTCCCAGTGTTGTGTTTTGTTTTACCAGGCTTGCCTCTATTTGACCTCTATTTCTCCTCAGTGATTAGTAGTAAAACTTAACCTGCATGTGTATCTGAAGAGCAGGAAGGAAAGCATTGTGTGGTGTGATGGAAGAAAGGAGGACAGGGTGAATTTAACTCCTCAGCTCAACAATCTCCTGGATCCTGGATGACAGCTCAGTACCAGGAATACTAGTGTAGATCTTAAAAATGTGCCTTGCTTTCATGAAGATGGCAAAATTCAACAATTATAGTTTAATATACATAACGTTTTCAGAGATGTAATCAGAGACTGCTGTGGGAGAAGAAATGAAAGTCAAACTGTCTTGCCCGGCTGGGAGGGGAATTGAACAAGCTGCAGATAACCTGAACTGAGTCCTGAAAGAAAAGTAGAACTAGCCTGGTGAAGACCAGGGAAGGGGAAACAGACATTTCTGGGCAGAGAAAAGATTTAGAAGGTCTAAGACATGCATTGATAGGAAATGAGACCTTTGAGAAACCCTGACGTAAGAAATAAATGGTCTGGGGAGGTAGGGTATGATAAAGCTGGAGAGGCCAGAGGAGGGATCATGAATGCTTTACACACTAAGCTAAAATGTTGAACCATTATCCTGAAAACAAGGGAGTCTAAAAGATACGACTAACCAGGAAAATAGGTGATGATTTGTCTTTCAGAAAGATAACCCATTCTGGAAAGCAATTTGACAATTAACCAAAATCCTTTAAAATACCTATATTATTTGTGAAATCATCTCCCCTTTCTAAGAAGTGGACATAAAAAAACATGTGCAGGTCTTTTCCCCAACCTCTGGTGAAGAGAAACGTGGGCAACATGTCTTGCACAGAAAGGAGGCAATCTGCTTGGCTCTGAAATAATTTTGTTTATTTAGATACTAGTCCACCAAGAAAAATCCTCTGACTAGTCAAGCTAAGACAAAGGCCCCAAAGGTTTTCTCTTATGTTTATTGTTAATTCAATGTAGAGAAGAAAAAGCATTGTATCAAATGGTTTTCCTACTGAGCTGGTCTTTACTCATCTAAAATGTAGGCTTTAACCTAACTGTTATATAGACGTACATGTTGAATAATTGCTTGAAGGTATGATACACAGAATATATAGTTGTTTAAATAGTCTAACAAATGTAAATTGAGTGAGTGTTGTATATATTTTCTTTTTTCCTCTTTCCCACCTAAATCTAAGGCCTTGCAATTCATACATTATAAATGCTTAGGGTAATGCTTAGTGTTGAAGAAAATAAATCAGAGAGAGAGAAAAAAGAGGGCACACTATTCCATAATGTATTTCATTATATTGTAGCCATTATTCACAGCCACTTTAAAAATACTTAATTGATTTGGAAAATCATTCACAGTATATTAAGTAAAAAAGAATATAGAATTATATACAATGTAGTCTTGGTTTTGTAATTAAATACGTAACATATTTGCATAAAAACATATACATAAACATTTTCTTGTGTGGTTATATGTGTGCATACATAATATTCTAAAGAGATTTCAGTGAAGATTTGGGCTGTGGCTATCCTGGATTGCAAGTCATCTTAATTTTTAAAAACGTTTTCAATACTTACTCCAGATTTTCTGTAAGAAGCATTTTATAATTTGATAAACTAGTACTTTTAAATAACTGTTCTTTTATAGTGATGTAGAGAAATGATAGAAGGGCAATCAGACCAAGGCAACCAATTGTTCTATGATTGATACAACAATCCAAGTGAGAAATGTGAGAACCTGAATGCAGGGTGATGACAAATTTGAAAGATACTTCAAGTAGAATCAATAGAAATTAGGGATGAATGATGGGCATGGTGGAGAGTAAATGAGAAAAGGGAGGAGTCTAAGATAACGGGTTGAACTATCGTGCCATGCCTTGAAATGGGAAATACAGCAGAATAACAGGTTTGGCTGCGAAGAAAATGAAGAGGTTTATTTGGGACTGAGTTTGAGATGCCCGGGGACCTTTAGATAAAGATGGCCAATAGACAATAGGATACATGCCTGGAACCTTAGAGAGTGATAATAGTTAAGAATAGAGAGTAATACCAGTTTGGGAGTCATAATATATAATTGCTAATTGTTGTCACACCCATTGAGAGTGTACAGAGAAGCGCTTTGTGGATGAAGCTCTAGGGAAGTATGAGGTATAAAGGGAAAGGAGGCAGAGGATCTAAGAGCAAGGAGGAAATCAAAAGAGTAATTTAGTGAAACCAAGGGAAGAGAATTTAAAAAAGAAATAGACATAGCTAGAGATGAGAAGTTTCTGGTAAGATTAAAGACAGTGCTCTTTGGGGTCCTAATCAATATATGTTATGAGCTTAATGAAGCATTTTTTTTTGGGGGGTAGCATGGTTCAAGTGCAAGATAAATTGCAACAGTTTGAGGAGGGAACAGGAAGATCAGAAGTTGAACCAGTGAATATAGATTACCCTCTCCGGAAGCAGAGGTGTAAACAAAGAGAGTAATGCCCCTAGAATTATATGGGGACATATGCAATTTTTTATCTCCAAGACTCCACTTCCTCACTTATAAAAGGAGAAAAATAATGCCTGTCTTGAAGTGGTATCGTGAGGATTAAAATCTGTTAGTAACTGAACGTACTTGTGTCCTTTCACTGAATCAATTTGTTGCTGCTAATCACCATGTTTTCACTTTCATCATATATTAATCATCAAAGTCAGATGAATAACGCAATGTAGAGTTGGTTGGCTTTGCGTTTCTCTAGTTCAGGTTTTTTTAATTGTATATACCTGAGTTTGACCTCAGAAAATATTCATATATCATTCCTTTAGACACTTAGCACAAGGACAGTTTAAGTTTGGTCTGGGCATAAGTGGAGTTAAGACAGAATCTCTCTTCTCTCACCCAACCTTATAAACCAAAGAAATGACCTCAAATAGAGATTCTAGGAGCAAATGTCACTTGCTTTGTGAATCAGTTTGACTCACTAAGAATTCCTATTGTAGATCAGTTCAATACTCAAACATTTCTGTAGATCCTACTCTTGATATCAACATCCACTTTTCATGTTTTGAAGATTTCAAAAGATCAGATGAGTCTGTGCTTCAATGAAGTCACACAACCATGGATGTGACATAACAATAGCTGCCAGCTTATAGGACGTCACAAGCAGGGGTTTCCTCAGTCCACACTGCCGGTGCAGGAAGCAGGTAACAACCCTTCAGTTATTCTAGTCAAATCCAAGCCTTCAAGGTCTCAAACTTCCCAAGAAGGCAGTGATAGAGACCACCGCCCAGGCCTCATCTCTCACAGCTACCCAAGTCTCTGCAGGTGAGAACATGGGGCCTCATGTTTCCAGATAGTTCAACAGGAAAGCTCTATAGTTCAGCCATTTCTAACCTAAAAGAGGGGTTCTGCTAGTCAGAAAATAAATACAACAAAACAGAAAACAGATTAATCAAGGAAACAGAAAATAGATTACCATGTAATTTTTTTTAAATTTATTTCAATGTCCCTTAATTTCATCTAGGCAGTGGGAATTTCTCAAATATGTATGTGCAGTTTGTATTTTAAACTTTTTGGAGCTTATCCAGATATTTCAAATACTAAACCGGGCAGGATTGCCCTTTAAGGATGTCTTGCAGAGAACTTGTTACGTGTAATTTTAAGTAAAACTGACGAGTGCTTTTTCATTCCAGCAGGAGTCAGCTATGTGCACGTCACAAGACTTGGAGGAAACCCATTAACCCTCCTATTTTGTTCTACAAAGTTATAAAGCTGCAATTAGGAGGCATCCTCAGAAGCTCTGGCGGCTCATTCTGTTCCTTTTGGAGCTGACATATTCATATGTCAGAGGGAAAAAAAATCATCATATAGTCTCCTTTCATACTGTTTAAATTACAGGAAGAAGCAGCTTTAAGAAAAAGTAAGTTTTGTTTTCTTTTCATTAATGTTTCCTATGTGTTTTTTGTGTAGTAGTTTGGCTTGTTTATTTGTTATTTTTTTAAGTACAAGAGATTCTTATATACTTCTTAGTGACTACTTAAGAAAAAACTTATACTTGGCAGGTAAGTATAGATCTTGAAGTTTGTTAGAAATTTTTTCAAAGCCATTTGAGCCATCGGTTATCAAACTTTATATTCCGAGCTTTCAGATTTCTCATTTTGATGATACATACCTGGAGGCAACACAGTGGCCAGGTAACACTTTGGAGTGGCCTCCTGAGTTCTGACAATGGGCTTTATTCGTAGGGGCACAGCTTCATTGTCATAAAAGGGGGTGGTGAGACTCTGGGGTTTTCTTTGGATGAATGTATTTGAACGACAAATTTATCACTGAGGATGTTTTATAGCTGGATTTATCTATCCAGAGTACAATTGGAAGTTATTTACAGATTTTAAGTGAGTGAGTGAGATTCCTGCTATTTTCAAGAAAAATCTGCCTACTTTTCAGAAGCAGGCATAGAGACAATCCATAATGATAGGTTTTGTAAGATTAAAATGCCTGTGCATCTGCCCTAGACAGATATATAATGTGCTACATGAATCTACAGCATTGCTTCTTGAAACTGAGAGGGCATTCCTTAAGCAGAAGTATGCATCCTGTTTGTGCTTTCTCCCTCACTATTTTAGTCAGACCCTCTTTGATGCCTGACATCCATTAGAAAACTAAATGCAACTTCTCAGCTGTTAATACAGGCTTCAGAATTGTGAAAATTAAACAGAATCATTGATAAAATGTAGAATTCTTTTAAACTCAATGTAAGAGAATCCTCAAATCATTTTAGTCATCATTTCACAGCCACAATACTGTCACGTAGAAATTCTAGCAATTTTATTACCAAAGTACATGGATTAAAATGTAATGTAAGTATTGCAAACATCATATGTATCATATGAGAGATTTCCTAGCAGATTTGCTATGATATATGCCTAAAGCCATAATTCAAATTGCTTGACAGGGAAGGTAAACGCTAATGTCTGTTTTCTACACTTGTTCTATTTATTCCCACACGTTCTCATTAGCTGCCAACTCTGGGACTGTTCTGCTTAAACAAGAGCAGCAGATTTGTATTTTAATGTAACATCAGCTCACTGACAAGTTTACCTTTTATTTTTATTATACTTGCCAACAATATTTTGAGTAAAGCTGGATTAATTTGGGTTCCTTAGACAAGCCTAGTAACTTTCTACTATAATATTGAAAATAAATGTTTTCCTAGAACAAGTTGGAGAAACCTTGATTTGTTTTTTTTATGTTTTCAATCTAGCGAACATGATGTCTTTAGAATTGAAAACCAAATACTTGGGTTCACATGGGAAGTTCTGAGTCAGACGTCAGTTAAACAAACTTGCATTTCCATGTTCTTGTAATTGTCTTTTTGCTCTCTGGTTGTCATCATTCTTTTGTGTTACCCTGGAAGAGGAGGAAGGGAAGGAGGAGGAGGGCTCCTTCCTGCTATAACGTCTTAAATCCCTCCAAAATGATCTGCTTGAGCATTTATCTCCACATCACTCCACTTCTGGGATCACAGATTCCCTTACTCTGGTAGAATCAATGAGCCCTCTTCTCAGAAAAAAGTCCATTGCAATCGATTTTTCATGACATTGTTGGGATTGGTAGACTCCTGAAATCTGTCCTCGTGTGTTCTCTGGGGTCCTCATTATAAACCACTCTTTTCCATTGAGCTGAGGACCTCAGGTTCAGACAAACCCTGGGTCCAGCGGGTTCACTAAGTCTTTAAAAGACTTAGAGTGGAAATAGGCCTAAATTGTCTTTCTAAACTCTCTTCACCTGAGAACAGGTAAGGTTAAGACAAAGATTTTAGCTGAAGACGAAGTTTAAGGGTTTATTTTCAAAGCAGGTGCTGAGTTAATGCATGGGTACCCTTGCTCTGGGCAGTGTCATAGAACTAAAAGTGAAAGATTGAAGTAGTAGAACAGTTCCTTCTGTGGAAGCAAAGCTTAGAATGGAAGGGTGACAGGATTAAGGCTCCAAAGGCCCCAGAATGTGGAAGGATGACCGCAGTGGGACCTTCCTGTGTTGTTGGCCATCTTCCCGAATCCCTGTACAAACCTATTGGTAGATTGGAACATGAAAGGGAAGATCTAAACTAATGCCCATTATCTTATACCTTCCACTTCAGGAATCACAGTCTTCAATCTTTCTTTCTTTATTGGCTCCTTTCATCAGTATCTAAACATGTTCAAATTGCCCATCTTGAAAAGCTTCTCCATTATTGAGCTCCTCCAGTTACCCTCATTCCTGAGCTTCCTAGATGAACCTCTTCAAAGAATTGTCTACATTGTACTAAGAATGTGCACTTCCTTAGCCCGCACTTCTTAATCTATTGCATTCTGGCTTTTGTTCTCATTACTTTCCCCCAGTGCTCACTGAGGTTATCAATTAGTAGTGTATTGCTAATTCCAGCAGAACTTTTTTTTAAATTTTCTACTTGTTATCTCGCATTTTACGCTATTCACCTCTTTCCCCATCTTGAAACACTCTTTACCCGGATTTCTATGATATCAAACTCCTGGTTTTTCTCCCACCTCTGAGACCCCTATTCTCATTCTGTTTTGCACATTCTCTGTGTTATCTCCTATATCCTAGATTCCTTTTCTCTTTCTGGGAAATTTTGTTACTTCAGTTATCATATATATGTTTATGAATCCAAAATCTTTCTCTCTAGCTAAGACACCTTTCTAAGCTGCAGACCTATATATAGCCTATTGTCTATTGAGTACAGGATGGCCCCAGAGCAAGCTTGGATCCCAGCGAATACAATGGGGGAGGGAGGAAACTTCAGAGGCAAGCTGGGTAAAATTTTTGACATAGAAATTGCCGTAGGACCTCTTCCAAAATGTCCAAGTAATTTATATGGTTTCTCTGCCCCATCTTTTTGGTCCCAGCTGAACAGCTCTACTTAGCTATCCCACAGTTCTCTCAAATTTTATCATTTTAATCTAAAAGTAAATTCAATATTTCCCACCCTACGTCCCCCAAGTATAGTCTTATACAGTAAATGATACTATGATGCAACTAATTGCTCAAGCTGGAAACATGGGGTGAACTAAGCCCTTTTCTCCTTTCATCATATACCCAAAGAATCTCCAAGTTCTGTGAGTGCTACCTCATACAGTAACCTACTTCTCCCCTTTGTCACTGCCACCACCATATGTCAGCCTGCGTCTTTCACTGGCTTAACAGTAGCCTCTCACCAGTATCCATGCCTCCAGCATTGCCCTCTTCTACTGCATTCTCCATACCGTAGCCAGAGTGATTGACTGAAACAATTGTTCTAAAAACAAATTGGATTTTACCAATCACTTATTTCAAACCTTTCCCTGCCCCTCTACTGGCCTTAGGATAATATCTAGATTCCTTCTCCAGGTTAATGAGAAGCAGTATTGTATAGTGGATTATAGCAGATCTCCTCAATCATGAAGGTGCTCGGGAAGCAGTTCTGGGTCTTTGTTAAAATGCTGATTCTGGTTCTGTAGGTCTGGGCTGGTGCCTGAGTTTTTGCATTTCTAATAAGCTCCCAGATAATGCTGATATACTAGTCCATGAGTCATGCTTTGACTTAGCTGAAGCTCAAGTCCCAGCTGTGTCATACACTAGGTCTGGGAACTTAGAGAAGTCACTTAGCCTCTGTGTGTCTTATTTTCCTTGTATATAAAATGACCATGATGGTATACCTTAGGTTTGTTATGATAAATAAACGTATTAAAATTACTTGCACAGAATAAGTGTTAAGTGCTAGTCATTATTATTACTAATCCTGACCCTGAATACTTTAACCTCTATATTCTTCTCCAAACCAACTTTTACTATGGCACTGATGGATGGACACATACATACATACACTCCACACGCTACTAATTAATAGAAATAAATGTATGCCATTATCAAAATCCACCAGGGAAATGAATACTCGAATCCAAAAATCCTATAAATTATAACCTTAAAAAAAAATAGATACCAAGTAAAATTCTCCACCACATTTAAAATAAGAGTTAACGGTTATTCTGATCAAGGTAATTAGAATATTCATTGTTTTGTTTGTGTTTTTACTAAGCAAAGAGGTTAGAAATAATGCTATTAATTCCTTCATTTACTTTTTGTTAAGTTTGAAACTACAAAGGTAGCATAATCAGATAATTGTAATTTAACATCCTCATTAATGTAAGCTTTTGTGTATATTATTTTCTTTCTTTCTTCTCCCTTCCTCTTACATACACATACATACACAATGCAACAGACTCAATAAAACCACCTCTATCGTATAATATAACATGTGTGGATTTGAAAGTTCCACTTAATCATGGGCCTCTCCTTTCAGAGTTCTAAGACCATTGCAAAATGGATACAGGTGTCATATCAATATTATCATTGTTAAAGCCGATTGGAAAACAGAGCTTTTACTAAAAATGGCCCCACCCAGCCTGAACTGAACTTATTCCCAGCGGGGGTAGAGAACTTGGACTCTTGCAGGGGCTGGGCAGCTGCAATGGACTCCGTTCTGGGATGGCAACGGAGTTTGGGCCAGTGCAATGGCAATTTCCACCAGAGCAAGGGAGAGAGTGGGGTACCGTTGAGAGGGTCCTTTTGCCCAGTTACTTATCAGTTATGTCACTTCTCAAGCGGAGTAAGTCAGTGAGCCCAAAGGATGGACGGTTTATCTGCAACACTTTCAAATGAGAGACATTCTTTTAAATAACAAATATAGAAACCTGGGGGAATGAGAAATTCTGTCATATAATTTTTAATTCAAAAAAGTAGTCCCAGTTTCTTATACATTTAAGTCATCAACATACATTGCTGCAATGCAAAGTAAGAGAGATTTTTAGTTTACAACATATGCCATAGATCTACTTCTACAGTGTCGTCTTCAGTTGGCCAGGAAGAAAACTGGGGGTCAAATATGTTCATAGCAATGTGTAGTTGAGTTTTTAAACTTCTGTCATGTGAAAGTATTTAGTTTCATATGTGATCTTTCTATTATCCTAGTTTGAACGAAATGCTGCACTCCAGGTGGGGTCCGGCAAACAGTTCTAGCAGTGCTCTCTGGCTGTGGTCCACGCCTCTGGCTATTTCTCCACCTCCGCAACTCTGTGGAGTCCCCACTGCTTAAGAACCTTCACCCACCTTTTCTTAAAGACTGGCTTTTCTTCAGTCATCAAATTACGGCTCCAGAAGAAGCTTTACCTGAGGTTTTCTGGAAAGTTCCTGAAATATCCAGAACACCCTATGCACTTGTCCATGCATTTCCACATGTCCTCTCTCCTTTTTTCCCTCACTCCCTTCTATCCACAGTATGTACTAGTGCTCAGCATATGCTGGTAATAAGCTAGCCAGCAGTCTAGTGCTAACATAGCATCTATCCTGCTGGAAGCTCATTGTTGAGCAGGAAGGGTGATTAGGGCTAATGTGTACCATGTGGGCTGAAGCACCAAGGGCCATGAACATGTACAGCCAGGGTCCTAATCTGGCATACGAGTGACGGAGTAAAGAAATTTTTTGTGAGTCTCTCCCATGCCAGAATGGAAGCTTTCCATGGGTAGATAACTAGTTTTACCTGCCAAGCTCCGTGGATGGCCCAAAGTTGGCATTCAAAAGTTCTTTGTGAAACCTACAAATTAAAGTACACTGTGTTCAAAGAGCTAGCTGCTTGATATTGTTGGGTTTAAAAGCAAACGAGCCAGACCACGACAAAGGCCAGACTGTGAAACGTCTTTTGAAATGCTATGCTAAAAAGCTTGGATTATGAGGGTCACAGAAAGTAGTGTGATTCAAAGACAAGTCGTTTAAAGTCTCTGGGTCAGCCTCTATTTTATAAAACGGAAGCGGGGTGGCTGTTTGGCTCTAAACCTTTACTATTCTATCACCAAACATCTGACTTTTTTCCTCCTGCATTCATTCGACATATATTTGTGTCTGGCTCTGTTTTAGGTGCCAGGGACACAGCCCCGAACAAGGCAGAAAAGGCCTCTGCTCAGTTTGTCTGACACTTTCACATGCCTTAAAATAATTCACACACTGAGTGGTGCTTAGGGTAAAAATGAAAATAACACTAAATCATAACCAATATTTGTCAACTTATACCGTGAACATTTGGTTTCCAAGAGAACAATAACAGATTTTTCCCTTTACTTTATACACAGAATTAGCATAGCTTGAGATCAACACATTGTGTTTCCAAAGCTATAAACCCACAACTGCTGACTGAAGGCTGTGTGTACTCTGACTACCATCATTTTCCTTTGATGGATGCTGAGAACCACTTTGTCTAAATCTCTGAAACCGGGAACTGATAAAAATTAAATTATAGCTGGTTTTAAATATTTCCATGTGATAATTTAAATGGTCATCCCCTCCATCACCAACAAATTTTTAAACTGTCAAGAAAGTAGCTTGTAATTATTGATAAATGTTATCATCAGAGTACAGGACACAGTTCTGCTTTCTATCTTTTTAAATCACATTCTGGTAAAAAAAAAATCATTGTTTTGCTTTAGGCATAAATACTGGGAAAACTAGTTAACATCAACTTTTACCCCCATTCGACCCAAACACTCCCCTCACACACATACCACTTGACACACATACTCACACACACTCATAAACACACACACCCTATGCGCATATGCATCACGACCTCATGTTTTAGTTGAGAATCCAGCAAATAAAGCCGAGTGTGGTTTGGGGCTTTTCTTCCCAACTCTATGGTAAACTAATAACTATAATAAACAAAACTCAATAGAAATTGAGTTGCCTTGAATGTTGCAAGGGACATATCCTTGGTTTTGAGGATAACTGGTTCATTTTGTACAGTTAGTGCAGTCTGGCTTCAGGCATGGAAAGAACCTCTCTGTTTATGCATGTGGTGGCATTGTTACCTGGTCAGTCATTAAAACCTGAAGTGCAGGATAAACACAGGAGAGGATTTCTTTTTTTTTTTCCTGAAAATCCTAGCAGGAATCTAAGCTGTCATTCCATACACTTTTTTCTATGTATATATGAAAACAATATCCACAAAAGGCCTCTATTTGGAGCCTGGAAATCTAATTTCAGATTAAAGCTTTTTCACTAACTGCTTTGTCAGTTTCAAAAATAAATAAATAAATAAATAAACCTCAGTTTGCATTTTTTAATTTCAACTTTTTTCTCACTTATTAGATGAGAGAAGCAAACCAGAGAATATCAAAAATCTCTCCCAGCTCCTAGATTTAGTGGTTCTATGGCAATGGGCCTGGGTCAGAAACCTGCCTTTATAGCAAAGGAAAAATATCAAAATGACTGCAACGCTAGGAGGCTTTGTCTTTCAATATCTTCCTATATTTATAGGGGATTCCTTCTCCTGATTTTCCCTACAATTCTCTCCCGCGCTTCCTTTTCTTACTTCCTTCCTCTCATTCTCCTATCCTCATGGTTGAGATTTAATTTTTCTTTGGTAAATTATTACAGAAAAGACTGTCTGTGCTACTAATTTATTGAAGAGTAACAGTCAATACTTTCTCCTTGAGAAAATGAGGCCACACAGAGAAAAGCTTAGAAATAAATTATGCAAAATTACCAAAATTATGGTAAATGTAAGATTCTTCACATGGGTCACCAAACTGGCATCTAATTTCAGCCAATCTTAAAAAAAATCTATTTCATTTCTATTTAACAATCTGGTCCTAAATAGGTCACTCATTGCAAACTAGTAATCTAGTCTAAAAAGAACTTGTTAAAATTTATTTTGATTATCAGTCTGAGTATTTTCTATTAAGTACTTACAAATTTTATTTGGAATGTATATTCTATTTTTCTTCATCTTTTTCTAGAAAGGAATACTGGTTGAAGAATGACCTCTTGAGAATTTAGTTTCTATCTCTATAAAATGAGGAGTTGAAACTGATCTATCTCTTCTAGTTCTCATGTGTTATGATCAAGAACAAGAGATTCAGGGGAAGTAAATTTTCTTTTGATTTGTGTTGATTTCATTAAATTTTTAAAATAGGCCAGTCATTCATTTGGTATAAAACTCAAAAGGTACAAAAGGCTACAGTGAAAAGTAACTCTCACTACCTTTCTTGTCCCTTCGTAACACTGTCTTGTGGTTTCTTCAAGAGGGACTCTAGGTGTTTTAAGGTAAACGTCAATTAATGAGAAGCCAAGTTTGGTTTTGATCAGTATCAAATGTTACAACATTGGATAACAACAACCATATATATATATATATATATTTATTTATCAGGGGTGCCAAAAAAGTATATACAAGTGGACACTTTGGTCAACATTGCTCAAGCAGTAGTTCGCCGTAATCAAAAGTGTCTGGACGCTGATGGTAACCACTTTGAGCACCTCTTGTAATTGCAGAAGTCAAACGTGGCTTGTATTCACCTTTTGTTATCGGTATATATTGAGTATTACAATTTTAATATAGTTTTACTTTCTTAAAATATGTGTACATTTTTTGGCACCCTTTGTATATTTAATTTTATTTTCCACCTACCATTACTTTAATTCCCATGTACTTTCTGCCTAGCAATGTTTATATTTGCAAAGCTTACAATAATTGTTAAGGTATTGTGATATGTATTATCCCATTTACTCTAAAGTACCATCTATGGAGATAATTTACAATAATCCACCTTGCAAGGCAAAATATAAATGTTGTGGCTGTTTTTCTTTTCTTTTTGTCTCCTCCTCCTCCTCTTCCTCCTCCTTCTTCTTCTTTCTTCCTCCTCCTCCTCCTCTTCTTCCTTCTTCTTCTTCTTCTTCTTCTTCTTCTTCTTCTTCTTCTTCTTCTTCTTCTTCTTCTTCTTCTTTTCTTCTTCTTCTTCTTCATTCTTCTTCTTTTTAATATACATATTTAGATGCTGCCAAAATGCCTAATAGGATGTTGATAACGGAGTAATTTTATCAGTGTTACTGTGACCTATCCCAAAAATATCATGAAGAAAATCAACTGAAATTTAAGAATTTGGAGACTGATAGGAAATTTCATGCATATGACAAGGGGTATATATGCTTGTGACCAGCCCTTAGTGACAAGCTGCTGGGCTTCACATAAGTGCCTGGGGTTGCCCCCCAACCCCAGGTCTGTGAAAGGCCAGGGAGTGCTCCTGTCAAAGGTCTAACCTTCCCTTCCCCAGCCCTCTACAGCATCAGTAAGTATCTAAAGGCTGCAGTGATCATTATTTTTTAATAAAAAGGTCTAAAGAGATAGCAAATACCTACTTCACACCTGCACTCATCTACAAAACTGCTGGTAGACTTGCAGAGAGATAGGACACTTGTTAACCTTTGACTTAGCCTACCAGCTCAGAGGAAAAGAAAGAGTATTTGAAGCATCCTTCTGAAACCAAGGAAAGCATGCTTCAAGAGTGCTTCTAGTTACTTAGGGAATGATGCCTCCCAACAGAAAATTCCAAAACTGGCATTGCTTCTGCTTGTTTTCCTTGTCTTGAGCCAACATCACTTTCAATAAAGTAGAAATTCTTTAAAAATTACCATCGATTTTATCTGAGACATTTTTCAAAATCACCAACTTTTGGGCACTGCTTGGCTTCAATTGGAGAACAGATACAAATAAGATACAATGGTTGTTCTCAGTGAGCTTGCATTATGATGATAAGGAATACAACAAACCTCCAAAGCATTTATAATACAAGGTAGAATATGAAAAATAGCTAAGAGAAACTCACAGGGCTTTCATTAAACATATAATACGACGTATAAAAGTACCCTCATATGCCTTAAATTTCAAAAACATCTGAAGATTTAAGTCAGAAGTGAAATAGAACTTCTTAACAGACTCTCCTTATTTTAGAAGGCCCAGAAATTAGCTTTTCTTTCATTATTATGTTTTATGAATTTAAGAAGATTGTAAACCAACAGAATCTGTAATATCCATTAATGCCAAGACACATGAAAGCCAATACATTATATGGTTAGACTTGGTAGTCCCTGGACAGTCACAGGCAGTGGGTGACCTGGGCCTGCACTGAAGCCCCTCCCAAGAGGCCCCAGAACGAATATAGTTGGAGGTTGGCTTCAGACCACAGCACAGCACTGCCTAATTATCCCCACAAGCAGCATACACAAAAGTCAATCTCAATAGGCACCAGAGCCTGCAAAAGCAAATCCACAAGGTGGAGTAAGCCCCCTGTACAACAGTACATAAGCTGTGGATGTGGCCAAACCCCAGAGCCAGTCAGCCTGCGGATAAGTCTCACCCACTGACATGCCAGTAGCAATCAAGGCTCAACTATAAGAGGAGGACACATGCAACCCATACAAGAGACATTCCTGGAGCACCTGGAGCAGGTGACCAGGGAGACTGTGCCAGGACTCCACAGGGCACCTACTACATAAGGTTACCTGGCCAAGACTGGGAAACATAGCAGGTCTACCAAATACATAGAAACAAACAAACAGAGATAGTCAAAATAAGAAAACAAAGAAAAATGACCCAAGGGAAAGAACAGGAGAAAACTCCATAACTAAACAAAATGGAGGCAAACACCTACTAGAGGAACAGAGTTCAAAACAATAGCTATAAATAGGATGTTTAAGGAACTTAGTGAAAACTTCAACAGAGAGATAGCAAGCATCAAAAAGAATATAGAAACAATAAAGAAGAACCAGTCAGAATTGAAGAATATAATAACTGAAATGAATGGAAGGAACCACCAGCAGACTAGATGAAGCAGAGAATCAAATCAGCGATTTGGAAGACAAGGCAGCATAAAACACCCAATCAGAACAGGAAAAAAGAATTAAAAAAAAAATGAGGATAGTTTAAGAGCCCTCTAGGACAACATCAAGTGTAACAACATTTGCATCATAGGGATACCAGAAGGAGAAGAGACAAAGTAAGGGATTGAGAACATATGTGAAGAAACAATGACTGAAAGCTTTCCTAACCTGGTGAAGTAAATAGACATACAAGTCCAGGAAGCACAGAGAGCCCCACAAGATGAACCAAAACAGGCCCACACCATAATTAAATCATAATTAAATCATAATATAATCATAATCAAAATGCCAAAGGTTAAAGACAAAGAGAATTATAAAAGCAGCAAGGGAAGGGCAACTAATAACTTATAAGGGAGTCCCCATATGACTGTGAGCGGATTTCTCAACAAAAACTTTGCAGGCTGGAAGGGATCGGCACAAAATATTGAAAGTAACAAAAAACAAGGGCATACAACCAATGGTACTCTACCCAACAAGGCTATCATTTCAGATCGAAGGACAGATAAAGAGCTTCCCAGACAAGAAAAAGCTAAAAGAGTTCATCATCATCAAACCAGTATTATAACGCATGTTAGAGGGACTTCTTTAAAATGGATAAAAAAGAAAAAAATGTAAATTATGACTAATAAAATGACAATAGCTACATATCTATCAACAATTACTTTCAATGTAAATAGATTAAATATTCCAACCAAAAGACATAGGAGAGCTGAATGGATAAGAAAACAAAACCTTTATATATGCTGCCTATAAGAGATTCATTTCAGGTTGAAAGACACACATAGACAGAAAGCAAAAATATGGAAAAAGATATTTCATGAAAAAGAAAAAGAAAAAAAAAAGCTGTCATAGCAATAATTATACCAGACAAAATAGACTTGAAAACAAAGGCTATAACAAGAGACAAAGAAGGACCCAGTAATCCCACTTCTGGGTATTCATCTGAAGAAACCCAAAACGCTACTTGAGGGGACCTGTGTATTCATATGTTCATTGCAACATTGTTTACAATAACCAAGATGTGGAGAGGCAGCCTGAGTGTTTATCGATGGAAGAATGGAAAAAGAAGAGGTAGTACATATATACAATGATATATTGCTCAGTCATGGAAAGAAATGGGTTCTTGTCATCTGTGGCGGCACAGATGGACCTGGAGGGCACTGTGCTGAGTGAGTGGAGAATGTCAGACAGAGAAAGACAGATGCAATGTGATTTTGCTTATACATGGAATCTAAAGAACAAAACAAAACAAACAAACAAACAAACAAACAAAACAGAAACAAACTCATAGATAGATAAAATATTTTGATGGTTGTCAGATGGGAAGCAGATTGAGGGTGTGGTGAAAAAAGGAGACGGAATTAAGAAGTACAAATTGGTGGTTACAAAGTAGTCATCAGGCTGTAGGGTACAGCATAAGGAAGATAGTCAATAATATTGTAACAACTGTATGGTGTCAAATGAGCACTAGATTTGTTGGGGTGATAGATGAAAGAGCACTGGGGGGCAGGGTGAAAAAGGTGTAGAGATTAACAAGTACAAATTGCTAGTTACAAAATAGTCATGGGGTGGTAAAGTATAGGGAATATAGTCAATAATATTGTGATAATATAGTACAGTGTCAGATGGTTGCAGGACTTACCATGGTGATCACTTTTTTAGGCAATTAAATGTCAAATAACTATGGTAACCCTTGTAACTAATATAATATTATATGGTAGCTATATTTTTAATAAAATCTTAAAAATCAAATAAAATGTCAAAATTATCAACATTAACATTAAAATTCACTAAAAGTTAAAAATAAATAAATAAATGACTACTTTATAGGTTCCATTAGACAAAGAATTCACCACCCTCCAAATGAAGCACCCTCTTCATTTTATTGGACAGTTTCTAATATGATCTCTGTATTGTCAAAATAAAAATGATTCATTTCTTAAATTTAAAAAGCATATTTGTTTAAAAGAAAATCATAGAAAGTAATTTTTGCTTGATTTTCTTATATTGTAAAGAGTATGTACTTTTGGTTTTTCAAGACCCTATAGGATTACTATGAATCAATTGTATTGTAGGGATTGGAGCACAGCTCCTCTGAATTCCTGGATGCATGGTTATTAACCTAACCTGCTTTCAAGCCACTTTTAAATTGAATTTGCTTGTCATCCTTTTAAGGTGAGTTAATTGAGTAAGGATTGAAATTTCTTATCACTCATTATGGAAGGAAATTGGAATTTATTTTAAAACATCCAGGAAAATAAAATAGCCACTTTGGTTTTACAGGGATAAATTTATAATGTCCTATATCACAGGACGTTAAACTCAAAACTAATCAAGTAAAAACAGTTACAAAAGATATTGTTGTTCCTCTCCGATGAAGTATGTTCCCTAGAATATTCTCCTAGACAGCATATTTTTTTATGTGATCTTGAGAACTCAAATACCTGGCCCTGTGGGGGTTATTCACTTGGTAGTATGTGTTATAGATGTGGGCCAGGTTACTGATGTAGTCCTTCCTCAGCAGACGTAGGTTTTACAATGATGACAAATCATGCTTTTTGCCAAATAAGCTTTCATTTGTTATTACAGCAAGGGGAAGCAGGTGGAAACAGTGTTAGACAGATGGATCCATGGAACTCCCTCTGTACTGCTAAGAAAACGGCTACTAGGATTCAGATACTGATAATAGTTAATGAGTGTGATCGAGAAAGTGATCTTCAAATAGAAAGGAAGACCAAAAAGAAACAAATTGTACAATTACTGTACTTGGGAATTCCATAAAGTATTTGTTCAATTTTCCAAGAAGCCAGTGGTGGGGGAAATACTTTCTCATATTTATATTAGACCTGCAGTGTCCTCGTAGTCTCCATCACTAGAAAAAAATGGGTTAATTTGGAGGATTCATATACAAGAAACTTATCCTGCCTCTACCATGAGCTGACCCTATGCTACATACTTTTAGATAAATTATCTTTTTTAGTTCAGTTCTTGTATATACAAAACCCTAGCATTAAATCAGAACCTCAGTTGAGACTTTGAGGAGACCCCAAGGCCAACGAAAAACTAGATTTGCCCTTCCAGAACCCCTTTTACAGACATAATGGCCAGTTTTCAAGGAGTAGAAGGGAAGAACCTACTGCAATGGTTGTAGTTCCTTTGGGATCAAAATTGCAAAGGCAAAGCCTAATGATGGGTTTAAAATTGCAAAGTTGGGATCTGGCGAGATAGACCTAAATAAATAATCCACTTTCATGTTAAAAAGCAATGCTCTTTTTGTCTTGAATTTTTTCTTATATCCCAGTGAGGATAAAAGTCAAGGATGGTACATGTATTTTAAGAGTCTTACTTTAAAAAAAAACAATTTGTAAAGAATACAATATTCGATAAAATATGGTTATATTTATACATTACCATGAACTATATTTTACTGCTATTTCAGTAATAGCTGCCGTAATTACGTGATTCGGAATGGAATCCCTGCAAAAAAATCATACAAAACACTTTTTTTCTTTGTTGGCATCCACAGAACCAATTAACCAGATGGAAAGCTCTAGTCAGCTGTTTTGCTTCATGGGAGAATAGTTCCTCAGCTCTCAGGAGAGTTCCTCTTTGACCTCTCTACACAAGACATTCAGCTTCCAACAAACTGGGCTTGCGAACATATCCCTAAAGACTAATTTCAAACATTCCACCACAATTCTGTGGTGCTTGTTTTAGGTTATTTTTGATTGATGGCCTGAAGTTATGGCTTTCGTTATTTTTAACATTGTTTACTGAGTTTTTAAAAAGTCATGTGTGAGGGGGAAGAAAATAGCCTCTTTTTTATAAATGGGAACTACAGTTATCATTGCACATGTTCCATCAAGTCAAGTACACTGACAGCAGATTTACCATTACTTGTCCATTCTGAAGTCTCACTTGATCCTAGAATGGGATCGTAAGCAACTGATAGTGTTCTCATTTCACAGTTAAGGGAAGGAAGTGCCGTACAGGTTGAATGGTTTCCATAACAGTAGCTAAGTACTGCTAAAGTGCCCAGTGCAACAATCTATAGCTTCTGATTTCTAATGTAATGCTCTTCTCAGAATGTTATGTCTTGGGTTACAAGAAAACCACAGAGAAGGAAGGAAGTACACATAGTTCTGCTCAACTCCATCCTCAGAACCAGGAAAACAAACCAAAGTAAAATGTAAAAGTAGAACTTCTTTACTAGTTACTCTAACTCCTTCATATTTTAAAAATACGTGACTTTTAAACATTTCTGCTGTAGAACATATACTTATCCCACCTAGCCTAGTTTACGCAGATTCTGGATGGTTTGTTTTTTCATATATCTTATTTAACTCCCCTAAATTTTGTGAAATTCAGTCAATCAAATAACATTTCAGTCAAACAACATTCCAGCTAATATATCAGAAGACAAAGACCTTGCAATCTCAGTAAAGTCATGGTTTGTTTTGGAATGTCTTGTGCACAGATCCAGAAAGGCTGGTATAGCTTCCAACAGAAAATGGAAGTACCTGATCAAACAGTTTGAAAACTGTTAATGGAAGCTTATTGGTGCCAGTAGTTTAGAGGAAAAACCTTTTAATAATAACAGACCAACCACCTACTTCTGCTGTTTCTTTTATATCTTCCTCAGCTATTATTCAAAGAGTTCTCCAACTGTCTTCATCTGTCCTCACAGGGAAAGTGAAAAGCTTCTCCTTGC
The DNA here is from genome assembly GCF_036562045.2 of Rhinolophus sinicus. Taxonomy (NCBI): domain Eukaryota; kingdom Metazoa; phylum Chordata; class Mammalia; order Chiroptera; family Rhinolophidae; genus Rhinolophus; species Rhinolophus sinicus. The sequence goes on from NC_133755.1 coordinate 128,647,000, forward strand.
CATGGACAGACCCTTAGGGTTTTACCTCCTGTTCTCTAACCTTTATTCTCAGTCCTTTGACATATCTACCACAGATGTAATAAATTAATCCACTACTCAAGTAAATTTATAGCATACAAATTCTTAATTCCTTTATACTGGAGGCAAAACAAACTATTACAAAATGTGGCAAAAGAAAAAGAAATCTATGAAGGAATTAAGGAGAGCAACTATGTCCTGAGAGGCATGAGAATGCTACTGAGAGAAGGATTTTTAACTGAACCTTGATCAATGAGGGGCATCATCAGATGGATAAGGTCGGTGGAGGAGAAGAAGGAGGGCTGTTAGAGGTGAAAGAAAAGCCGTGTCCAAAGGCTCAAAGGCATAAAAGGACATAATGTATTTGAAGAACAGGAAGTCATGGGAAGTCGCCAAAGCATAGGTGAATGTGTGTGTGTGTGTGTGTGTGTGTGTGTGAGAGAGAGAGAGAGAGAGAGAGAGAGAGAGAGAGAGAGAGAGAGAGAGAGAGAGTTCAGTATTGGGAATGGGATAGAGAAATAGTAGGCTAAGTAGACAAGCTAGCAAAGGATCTCTGTACTATTTGAACATTGTGGAGTATATTCTGGGACTCCCGGGGGGAAATTGAACTTATCATCAGAGAACAAAAGTCATGAACTAGAAATGTGCTTGGTTCCACTCAACAGAGTAAGAAATCTTTAATAATATCTTCAGTTTGATGTAAGCCACTGCGGTCCAGCAGACATATGAGGAGGGCCTAAGCTAGAATTTAATGGCTACTTCTGAAGTGGAATCAATAAGATGTGTGGTACCCAATAAAGATGTGTAGGGGATGGAGGGAGGGAAGAAGAGAATGACTGAAACAGTTGCCTTAGGAGTCAGGTGGCTTGTATAACTAGGCACTGTGGATGGTTCCAATGGCTCTTTCTAGAGCATACAGCATTATACCTTGCTCCATGAGGCTTCCAAATGCTCTTGACTGGCCATCAGCCCTCTGTCTACCCTCAGAGCAACAATTAAGATTAAAATCCTAAAAAGGAAAATGACCACAGGTGAATTCAGCTAGGTATACTTCAAATTAAGTTTCTTCATCCAGTTTCTCTCTCCATCCAAGTTTAGTATATCAATCAAATATGTTTCAAATATTTCAATATTTTCTACTAACATTTCCCAAGAACATTTTAATATTCCTAATGCCATTTGGCTCTAAATTCTTTCAACTTCTTCCCTAAAGAAAAGCAGAAACAAATTTGCTTTACTGAATCAATGAAAGACCTGAATGGGCATTTGCAGCACTTTTAGATGAGCATAGATGTATTTATACAGGCTACTGAAACTACTGTGAGTAACCAGATGAAAATTAAGACAGAAAGCAAACTTTAAATTAAAGAACCGTGCACTCTGACACTTGTATATGCAAAAGTCGTGATTATGGCACTATGTGCATCTAGTTAGCAAAACTTGTGGATCATGCATTAGAAAAAGAAGTAATCTTAAATACCATTTATTATATGTCACCTATTTTAAGACATCTAATCAATGTAATAATTTTATAAATGATTACCTGCCTCCATGGGGAACAAAAAGCTGTAGTCAAATCAATGTAGTAACTTATAATTGATATTTACAATAAGGGATATATGGTTAATTCAACTCCCTCAAGTAAACAAAATTCCTCAAAAACACGTCAGCATAGACACATTATTGGAAACCAGAATGACCAAATTATATCCTAATACATTTCAACTCCACCATAAGAAAAGAACCCCCTCTCATTTTTAAAACTTGCAATCAATCTATAGCTAGAATGCATGCAGGTTGTCCTTGATTTGCATGATGCTCGTGTACGAAGCTCATGTATATTGGAACCATACCCTTGCTTTGCACATTTCTGTGGTAACTGAGTATTGAGACAGAAAGAGAGGGAGAGAAAGAGAGAGAGAGAGAGAGAGAGAGAGAGAGAGAGAGAGAGAGACTTTACTGTTCCCTCTCACCTTTCTTGCTTCTATAATGGTCCCCCTCAGCAGTTGACCCTTTGCATTAGCCTACAGCACCCCAGATCATTCTTGGGACAAGTTCCATGACCACCATCAGAATGCAAAGCCCTTCTCTGGATATTGCTACACCCATTTGGATTATTTCTCTGTTGACAAACAAGGAAAGGAAGGTTTAATACATACTACTTCCACTTATTTATCATCCACTCATTTTTAAAAACCTTTAAAAAGTTAAACATGGTATACAGAAAATAATATTTCTAACATATATGCAAAGTATAAGGAATAACAATTTGGCTTAGTTAATTACACATTTCCTATATATTTGAAACCCTCTACAAATTTTGTAAGTCTTTTGTTGTTTCTTCATTCTATAATATACTAAAAGTCTTACAAAATGGAAATAGTTTCCAGGTCCTGAGAAGTCATGCTTCATGGTGTTATTATATTCATATACATCTAAGATTAAATCAATATTAATTATGAAAATGGCATTTTCCATATTAAGTGATGAAAGTTAAAGGTATATGTCTTATTTCACTATTAAGAGATAAACACTTGATCACTGTAAATATGAATAAAACTCACATTTTAAAATCTTTCAAGGGAATGAATCAGATCTATTTCCTCCTGTTTCTAAGCCCTCAGTAACTCTTGGAATGTGTTTGTATTCACTAGGAAGGGACATTTCTGTGGAATTAATCAAATTCAGAATTCAATGTTCCTTGCAGATAATTTTGGTATGTTCCATTGGGAACTTTCATATTTCCTTGGAAAAGAGTCATGTATTTCAAATCCTCAGTCTTTTCTCTATCTTCGTGAAGAAAAATATAGCAAAACTGCTATGCACAGAGTTAATGACAGAGTATATTTAGCAAGACGCTCTGCTGGAAACTTCATTATTGAAATAAAAGAAAGTAAAATATATGCAACTACCATTTGAATGTAGCAAAGAAAAATTAGCATTTAAAATGCTGTAAAAGTGTCATAATAATGCATTGATTTTCTGATATTGCTAAAATTAAAAAAAAAATTCTGAGGTGGAAAATTAGAAAATATTCACAGCTCCTAAGATATTCCAGGAAGTCCAGAAATGACAAATCTCATTTTCAAAGAAAATCAGTGATACTGCTTTTGGTGACAATGAAAAACTCATGTACAGGTAAACCCTTTGAAATCTATATTTTTTGTTCTTTAATGGTTTTCCTAAATTTACAAAATAACACCTGTCGACTGGCAAAAATAACTCTTCAGAAAATCCACCAAAAGAGCAGTTTATTAGGGAAAATAAAAAGAAACAAAACCCACCACTGCAGCGCGGGAACACACACCTCCAACCTGGGGCAACAACCGGTTGCCAATGTGAAGAATAATCCCGGTTCCAAGATGGCTATTCTATAAATCCGCATCCCTCCCCCAGTAGTTACCACAAAGTCCAACAGGGAGTCAGGACCAGAGAGCTAACAAGGGGCCCAGCTCCACCCACAGTCCTCCCAGCTCCATGGTTAAGCATTTGAAGATGCCAGTTCACTTTTATCACTCTTATCCTGGCCTTGGCTTTATATTTCATATCAGTTTTTCATTCTGTAAGATGCTGTTGTTATTATTCATTCAGTGTACAGTTAATTTAGCCCTAAAGGCTAAAGAAGCCTAGAGCTCTTTCTACCATTGATGGTTTTACCTGCACTTCCACATCTGGCAATTGCTCAACAGCAGTCACAGAGACCTGGCACTTCAACTGAATCCTACCTGCTGAGGAGTTTTATTTGACCAGCTTAGTGTGGGACATTTAAACAGAGGTGCTCAGGAGTCAAGTTATGCACAAGCTAAAGCTAGAGGCTTTGGAGTCAACAGACTATTTGGGGGGGTTGAAGCCACAGGTAGGGAGATATCCCAAGGGAGAGTATATGGTACAGGAAGATTTTAGGACTAATCTGCAGAATCCTCATTAGATATCCACTAAAGATTTGAGAAATAAAAATATGGCCTAGGAAAAGCAATGTATTTGATTATTAATTTCTATTTCAGTTAGAATAAAAATGACTGTTATTATTTCCATGGAAGTCTGCATCCAGAACCTTCCAGCAAGATAGTAAGTGATGACAGTGAAAGTCCTATTAACAGTTTATATTTATATCCTTCAGATGAAACCATCCTATTTCAACATATATCACATTCTCACTGAATTCCACATTTAGTGAATGATGAAGGCAATATGTGTTTTACAATCTGGCTGCTGGCTTGTTGCATTTTGTTAGCAAAACACACAGGAACTGCCAGCATGGAAGAGTGACCTTTTCTAAATTACTCCAAGTGTCACCATGACTGCAGGATATTTTCCTAAATTAGTGGATTTTCTCCTAAGAAAATATAAATTCATTCAAGTGCTTGACTCATATTGTATTGAGGTTTTATAATTTCTCTTATCAATAAAATTTGCTTTTATATACATGAATCATTTTTTTATTCAAGGATTGAACCAAAATGACAACTGCTCCATTCGACTGTCAATACTGCACCACATCACTTCTTGGGAAGAAATATGTACTAAAGGATGAAAATCCATACTGCGTTTCATGTTATGATCGTGTCTTTTGTAACTTTTGTGAGGAGTGCAAAGAAGCAATTGAATCAGATTCCACGGTAAGTCTTACCCCAATTCACAGAATTATTGCATATGAACAGACACATGCTTTGGAATGCCTTTTTCCCTTTAGTTGACTCTTAATACTCTATTGCTCTGCTACTGGATATAAGTTCCCATCAATCGAGTTCCAGGCACTATGCTTTGCACTATGAAATATAACTTTAATCTTCTCAACGATCCTAGGTGATAGTTTAAGACATTAAATATTAAAGAAGTTGAGTTATTTGCCCAAAGTTACACAGCCAAAATGTTGAGTTATTTCTGGAATGACAAGAGTATGAATGAATAAATACATAATTGGATGTGTAACAATTCAAAAATCTGTATTTTATGACTTCATATTGGCTTCACCCCGACTAAACCCAGTGTGCCCTGATACCGTTCACAGCTACAGCCCATTCATCCCACAGTGCACATTACTGTATTTTTTTTCTTTTTCTTCTTCTTTTTTTTTTTGCCTTTCTTTTAGTTAGGTGATGTTGAGATTTTGTTTAGTTAAATCTCAAGCAATAATAGGATATGAAAACCTAAAAGTAAAAATCATCCCATGAATAACCTCTCTTGCTCATAAAAGGAAGGTAGAGGAAATTTGAAGAAAGAGGGGAGTCCATTTCTTTTCCATCTGTCTTTAGTGACCAACCAAGAAAGCCCCCGTCCTTAGCTCTTAACTGCCCCAGACATTCTCCTCTCTATGGATAATAGTATCATTAACAACTTTCCCTCAAGCTACCAGCACAAGTACTGGCAGCAGAGTCCCAGGAGTGTTCAGTTTTATCTTAGAAAATGGCCTGTTATGTTGCAAGCGCATTTAATTAACTTTTATCCCTTGTCTCGAAGGATCTTTATTACAAAGGCCGGCACTGGCATAAAGGATGCTTCAATTGCACCAAATGCAATCAGTCTTTGGTGGAAAAGCCTTTTGTTACCAAGTATGAGCGCCTGCTGTGCTCTGAGTGCTATTCTAATGAGTGCTCCTCCAAATGCTTCCACTGCAAGAAGACCATCATGCCTGGTAAGATCACAAGGGACTTCCCGTGTAGCTGGAAGTACAATGCTGTGAATTAGGCTCAAGCACAGGAAGAATACAGTAGCTAAGAAACCCTACTTTTGAGAAAGAGATCTTTCTTGCTATCTCTTGATCTCATTTACTATACAATCAAAAAGATTCTTCTTTCTGTTTTGAACAGGTAAATTATAGTGTTCTGTTTATTTTCATAAACCTAAAGAAACATGTTGAAACAGAATCTGAGCCGTAGAATAAAGAGAAACTATAACAATAATACTAAAACTGCATTAAATACGTTGTCCTAGACATAACCAAAGGCATCAAAAAGCATAATCTAGCACAGGAGAATGGGGCCAACCACCATTTTGTAGCTTGACCCCCTCAACTGATTTGAGGATCAGTCATCTTTATTTTCTCTCAGGGAAGAGAAGGATCCATGTAAATCATTACACTTTTAGGCAAGCACTAATTCTCTATTTTTTGATCCTCTTCTCAATGGATAGAAGCATGAGAACACGATTCTCTCATTTTCTTATCATGGATTTAAAGATTTGCTAGGAGACCGTAACTGTACAACATCAATCTCAGGAGTTTGTGCTCCCTGGCATTCCTAATACCCCTGTAATGATGATTATGGCCCATTTTACCTAAACCACATGCAGCCTTTCAGAATCTCCACTTATACTACGTTCACATCTCAAAATTGTAGCTTCTAGAGTTTTCACTGAAAGATGATTGATTCATCATCATAGCTGAACTCTATTTACTGTTTTTTTTTAGATAAATGTTTTGGAAACCAAGAAAACATTCTTTTTTATACAGACAATTAATTTATAATCTTAAATTTAAAATATACATTTTAAGTAATTTGGCATGTCTTTGCTTAAAAAATACTAACAGATTCTTACTTTTGGGGTACAGGTTCCCGCAAAATGGAATTTAAGGGAAACTACTGGCATGAAACCTGCTTTGTGTGTGAGCTTTGCCGGCAGCCAATAGGAACTAAACCCTTGATTTCCAAAGAGAGTGGCTATTATTGTGTGCCATGTTTTCAGAAGGAGTTTGCTCACTACTGCAGCTTTTGTAAAAAGGTAATTATCTAAAGAGGATGAAGCTTGTGGAACCTTCCAGACCATTGCTTTTTAGCCACACTATATATTTGGAACGAAATAATACTATCATGTTAATCTGTCTTTACACATTCATGCTAATTTGAATTCCAACATGTCCCAAAGCATTACCTGTCACAGTGAGGATGGCCATCTATTTTTATCACCATAAAATTCCATCCAGTACGTGAATTTAATATTCCAGTTCCATTAACTGCTGCAGAGGGCACACATCTCTCTTTGAATACAAAATATTTTATATAAAATAATTTTTTATCCATTTAGTTTCAGAGAAATATAGATTGGTTTCACAGAGTGATGAAGTGAACAAATTTAAACAAGATGTTTAACTTCTCATGTTATGTTTCAGCAATGTAAATGTCTTGTGGATTTGCAGCTTTAATGTTTCTAAAGAGTAGATGTGTAGGCTCAAGAAAGAGATGATCTGATCAGGGGAATTCATTAGAAAGAAAGCTTTGAGTGGTTTCCTTTACTTCCAGTTCCAGAGTATTGACTTGGATACTCATTCAAAACATATTTTCCAATAGAAAATAGTCAGTTTTTTTCAAGTAAACTTTGTCCAATTCTTTTTTATCCTCTAAGCTTTTCTGTGAAAAAGTTTCTCATTTCTATCATCTTGATAAAATCTGTCTGTAGTCCATAAAATATATACTGATGTTCTCAAAGAAATCCTTGATGTGTGAGGCATCATAAGTTTAAAATAGCACTATAAATTGCTAGGAGAAAGCTGAATCATGAAAACATATTGGATTAGTACAGTGGTTTCTAAACACTTCTGATCTATGGGCTACGTCAGCAGATCTCTTGAGACCTTTTGTATGCTTGCATCTGGACAGCTAGAGGTCTCATTACCACTTTCTACAAATGCATATACAAACATACATGTGCACACAAACACACACACAGTAATTTTCTAGGTATATTTAAAATACTACTACTACATTTGAAAGGCATCAAAAAACTCCCAAGTTATAATTATTAAATTACACTATAATGATGGCTGAAATGTACAAATAATTGTAACATAATATAAAATTATCTTCTTCCTGGAGATTTCCACTACTTTACCAGGAGCACTGGCTTAGAAAATGACTTTACAAACAACAGTCAGACCCTATGACCCTGAGACATGTGAAGCTCCAAAAAATTACCAAAGTCAAGACATACGTTTAGAAACAGATGCTGGAAATACAATGGACAGATTGTATCTATTTTAATCTCACTATTTTAAGGGACAACTAAGTTGGCCATTTTTAGGTTATGTTTCTTAAAGAATTATGCTAAAACATTACTGAGATTTGTGGGAATTATCTTAAAATCATCTAAAGTTCTTTCAATGGTATAAAAATTCAAGAAAGGAAAGTCTCTAGAACATCAAGTTCTGAGCAACATCTGAAGCCAAAGCACTGGTGTTTCTCAGGTTATGGAAACCTGTCCTATATTTAGGACATGATTTGAAATCATCAAAAATTTATGAAATGTTTACATTGGGTAGTAGACAGATCATTGCATACCAGATTATTTTCTATTTAATTTTTTAAACTACACTTTCTTTAAGGAAAGCTGGATATAAATGTTTCTGATCAAGATGATCCAAACTGAAGAAAAACAATTAGTTGCAAAGACCAAAATATAAAACAAAATAGATAAAAAACTACTTGACGATCAGGCCCCCTTAGTACGTTTTTCATAGATTTTGTGAAACTAAAATTTATTTTCTACCAAACAGCAAGTAACCTCAAACTATCAATGCTTTAAATTCTAACTTCTCAAAATTAAAAGAGAGTATTCTGCAATTCGTCAGCTGTCATCTACTGAGCACAAAATCATTATCATCTCAACTTTGCCAGAGAAGAAAGTAGTTCTAAATCCTGGGATCAATCAGCGGCACAAACCAAGCTTAGGTATCAGACTTTATCTTAGTCCCTCTGCTTCTTCAAAAGGAACATAATCGCAAGCAAACTATTCTTAATGTTCCAAGTTTCTTCTCCTTAATTAAACAGTCTTTGCTGTACATATCAAATTTTATTTTGCTGTGAATACATTTTTCAAGTTTTGCATCTTTGAAGCAGTGCCTGCTAACCATTTGATGAAACAAATCAAAGGAATCTTAGATTCTGCCGTGCTTGCTATAAGGCATTTGAAGTCAGTGGGGAGTATTTTAAATTGCTTGTGTTCACACACACCATTATTTTTCCCATTTACTTATTTAGGATAGTATACTTTATTCCTTTAGGAAAAAATAACTTTTCTTTTGAATATATTTAATTTTTAATATATTTATTGTAAGATTTTGAAATATCTTTAGAATAATCTTTTCAAAAGTCCATATCATAGACAAATAACATTCTTTAACTCATCAACAATATAATGGCTTAGAATATGCTCTATATTTTCTGCATCTAGTCAATTTGAATACGAACAATTCGTGAATAATCTCTGATTACCACATTGCTTCAGTCATTATAAGACATTTATTTACATGAACACATTCCAGGTTCCACAGCTACTCCATGAGCTCAGTAGCCATGGATTTGAAAGACTCTATGACTTAAAAAGTGCCACACAAGAAGAAGCGTCCAATATTTACCCATCTGATTCTGAAGAAAGAATCTGTCTCTGCCTTTTGAAAAGTAGAATCCATGGACTAAACTGGTTTAGAAAAAATACTATATTATGAAGGAATAATAACCTTCTGTCACAAAATGCCAGCACATCATACGTTAAGGCTCAATGTACAACCAGTGTTAATTACTTAGAGGCCTAAAGCTAAAAACTCACACATATGCCCACAGTATCCGATTTGTATTAGATACAATATTGGAGTTGCTTTCCAAACACTTTTTCCCTGCTGTTTATTCATTCATTCAACAAAGACTTATCAACTGTTTACCAGTACAAAGTAATCTTGCCTCGGAATTATATTAATATTTAGGAACACAGGCTGTGGAGTCAGATTGTGCAGGTTTGAATGTTAGCTCTATGATATTGGCAAGTGACTTAACCACTCTAACCCAAAGCAATTGCTCATCTCTTAAGGGGGAAAAATACTAGTCTCTACTGTATAAGTTTATTGAGAATATTAAGAAGAGGTCAGCCTAATACAGGGCTGAGGACTGTAAAAACACAAGAAATTTTAGTCATTAGTAGATAACAGTGCTTATCAATTCCATTCAGAGTTGCCATTGCTGGATATTCTTGAATCTGGCGTAATGCAAAAAGCTTTTTTCAGCATCCTTAGAAGGTAAATCAGGAAATAAGAGCATGGTATAGGGAATATCTTAGCTCTACTGGCAGGTCTTTGAAGACCAACAAGAAAGTCATAGAAAGATAAACAAAGGAATCAAGAGCCACCTTTGCTTTCATCTTTCTAGATTCATTATGACCCTGCTTCTTTTCTGTTCCATTATGGGGGGAAAATTAGGATATTTCTCACCAATTCAATTTAATCCCTATAACCTTTTGCTTCTCGTATCAATTCAAAAAATCGTAGGAAAAGAATATCCTGACACAGGGTGATTGTGTAGCCTAAAGAACCACTTGTGGACATAGGACAGAATCACAAAAGGTCTGAATTGTAATGGTTCCCACGGTCATTGTCTTTTTTGTGGTCCTTTGGCAGGTGATAACTTCAGGTGAGATAACATTTCGTGATGAGCCATGGCATAAAGAGTGTTTTCTGTGTAGTGGCTGTAGAAAAGAGCTCTGTGAAGAAGAGTTTATGTCCAAAGATGACTATCCATTCTGCTTGGACTGCTACAACCATCTCTATGCCAAAATGTGTTCAGCCTGCACCAAACCCATTACTGGTGAGTTCTTCAGTTTAATACGGTCCTACCATGAGATAGTTATGACTAGGTAAATACTATAGAGTTAATTTAGGAAATGCATGTAAAAATGGGTAATCTTTTCCTTATGTTTCCTTTTGAGCTAAACACACATGGGTACCCATTTATAAATGTAAATATGACACAGACCCCTCAAGGCAAGTATAGAGTATAATTAAGGCAGCTATGCTCTATGGAAGGTAATCAATGCTAAGCATAATGGTACTGACTCTAAGTAATATAATAGCCCAGGGAAGGAGGAGAGCAGGATGAGCTGAGAGGACAGAGAAGACCTTCATGAGGATATCGGAGTTAGATCTTTAAGGATTTGAGTGGGAGGAAGAGATTCTTAGAAATCAAAATCCAGCTTCATTCCAAACAAGGGTGAAGGGACCTTGAAATAGAAAAAGTTTTAATAAATATCACTATTACACAAAAATCCAAAGCTGTATTAATTAGGGTAGCATAGGTTAGGAATTGATTAAATTTTATTTTAATATGCTTCTAACTAACGTATTATTCCCTTTTCTCTCCATTTACTTGCAATAAGTTTTAATTATAAATAGATGAAATAAAACAAGACAGCCTTCTGCTGAAGAATCAAAGCACATGTGACATGATTTGAAAATAACATAAATGGTAATTCAATCTGTGTTAAATAGATTTTCAAAGCAAGAAATGCATTATATTTTCCCCAGAGACACTTCTAAAATGTTAATCCTATGGTAAAGGAACTGAAGCTAACGAGACACCTGAGAAATCCAGCAACTATTCTTTAGGCAACTTACAGTCACTGAATAATGTGGCAGAACTAACTTCCCATTCCTAGTATTGTTAGATCATATTTCATTTTTTTAGTTCAATTTATGTAACATCGAATTAAAGATTATTGTATCCCTGTCCTCCTCCTCCACATTCAAATATATCACAAAATAAAAGTTGAATCTTCATGCATCTTTAAAGAAAGAAAACAGCTTCATTGCAAACCTAGCTTGCCCGGCTTTCACTGACTTGCAAGGGGAGAGAAAGAATTACCGGAGGAAAGAATCCGGTCCTGATTGCCTATAGGGGGAGCCATATTTTTCAGAATCTCACACTTGCCCATAGGCTACATCTGGCCAGCAGGCATGTATTGTGTGGCCTGCACATGTTTGGAAACATGTAATGTAATGTAATGTAATGTAATGTAATGTAATGTAATGTAATGTAATGTAATGTAATGTAATATAAAATCCATCTCGCAGCCGAAAGTTAAAGAGCCTGCCAGGGGTGAGCCAATTACCGTCACAGTCCCTGGCCTGGTCATTGCCATATAGAATTAAGCAGCTACCCCATAATGTATGGCCATGTCCTCTGTTTCCTTACACCTTGTTTCCATCACTTAGTCACCTTTCAGCCCTTTCGAGTACTTGCTCTGGTAATCCTATACAATCAGGCTCAAAAGCCTGGGTTCTTAACTACTCTACTCTCCTGCCTTTTACACATCTGGCAGTTCCTGCAGTCAAGAGAATAAACCATTGTCTTCACTGGTTTTAGCAAGGAAATGGGACTTCCAGAAATGCAACAGTAGCTGGAGCTCCAAAGTCTCCTAGTAGAATCTGCAATCGTAACCCAACGGATTCAGTCTACTTATTCTAGAACATTTTTCATGAGTTAGTCAGGAAAAAAGGGGCTTCCGTGAGGAAATGAGAAAGTTAAATGACTCAAATGGGTTTGAAAACTTTATGGGGACCCAAATAGCTAATACTAGTCTGCAAAGAGCCTACACAAGCCTGGAACTTAATGAGTTTCAATTCCGATCCATAACAGATTCATCTGTCTAACTAGTTTTTTTCTGATGGGTTCTTGCTGGTCGATCACTGAGCCCAGCTTTTTAAGATTCAGACAGAAAAATCACATTGCTCTGCGTGTAATGTAAGGATGATCAGGAAGCAGAGATTTGACCCAAAAAGTAATCCAAATGTAGGACTATGTATTTACTTTAAAATAATCTGTCTTTTGATAATTATGTTAATCTTCCTTTAGCTCAGTAACAGAAATACCAGAGACTAAAATGCCTACAAAAACTTGCAACTTACACTTTAATATTTTTGTGTCTGACTCTTGGACATATATGTAAGTCCTATAGTAGTGCTTCTTTAACACTGAGCTATTTGAACTAAGGTACCATAGGGAATTCTTATACTGCCATATATTTCTTCTGAAAGTTGCACATTTGTGTAACCAATATGTCACCCTAAGGAACTACATTAGAATGTTTTCAAAATACTATTTTATATTAACTAAATCTATAAGTCATCAGGTATAATTTTGTTTAATCCCATCACAATGAATTTGATTCATCTGAACAAACTCAAGGCATAACTAGATTTTTTTCTCCTCCTCCAAGATAGGATTAACCGATCAAACTTTGGAATGAGAAGTACTCTGTACTAGAGTAAATTACCTTGGTCTTGCTTCTGCCCATGACCACTGTGACAGTGGGTAAATCACTTCTGAGGTCCTCATTTGTCTTATTTGCAAAATAAGGAGTTAAAATGGATTACATTTTAGCTTTCTTTCAACTCCTTTGATTGAATGGAGTTTCAAACATTAATTCCTTCAGAAAGGAATGCTAATGTTTTGGGTTATATTTTTTCCAAAGATAAATTCAGACATAATTTGGTACAGTTAAAAGCACAGACTCTCAAACCAGATGGCCTAGGATTGAATCCAGAGCTGCCACTCACCAGCTGGCTGATTTGGGCAAGTGGCAGGACCTCTGTTAAATTTTGTAGGCAAAGTAGCGTTGATGATAATATCTACCCCATGAAGGTGAGGTGAGAGCTATATGAACTCATACATGTAAAGGGCTTAAAATAGTGACTGGTTCATCTTCATGTGCTCAACAAACGCTAGCTCTTATTCTGCTGAATTTTCAGGAATAAACGAAACCAGATAAAACAGGTATCAGAGACCTCTTTCCTGGAAAAGTTTCTTACTGCAAATTACCCTCATGACCAGAGAGAGTGAAAATATCTAAAATTGAAATAATTTATAAACACCTCACATGATGAGTCAGGCCTGTGTCAAATTTCTGCTATTATATGCTCCCGTTGTTTTTCTTCTTTGTAAAATTCTAGAAGAATGATTTTTACATTTGCCACTTGTACAGGCTTAATAATAAAATCAAGAAAGACGGATAAACATCAAAATGCTAAATGTGTAATAATGAGTTTTACAAACAGAGGATTTTACATCCATATATATATATAGAATATTATTCTTGCAGCCAGCTTTGAATTACATTAGAAATTTAATTGGTTTATTATTGATTTACTTTTATTAGAAAGTGATAATAGCATCATAAATAGGAAAATAAAAGTTTGATAAAGGAAAGTAGAGGAATTTGATGTAAATTTATCAATGAACTAATAAATTACATGTAAAGACATTTCTAGGATGGAAATAAGTTTATTAGCATATTTAAAGAATTTATCTGAAATAAAATACTTATTCATCCTTTTACTTCACCATCCCAGTGGAACATTTGGAAATTATATGTGAATCGACAGATGAACTATTTCAGCCTTATTCTATGGATGATAATCAAATCACAGGAAGTTCATAGCACTAAGATCACTTAGCAAATAAAAAAGACCAAAACCTAAAGCACCCCAATTCCTAGAACTTTTCTCCTTTTCTACAACTACTCAAAATCAATTCCTTGAACTGTTCCCTGCATTGCAATTAGGGATAAAGTCCCACTGAAGACTCAAATTCTGCTACCATGTTTTAGCTCTTTCACTGAGTTAATTGATTTCAAGTTTTTTTTTCCAAAATGTTTCAGAAATCCACAAGAAATAAAAAGTTGATATTTAGACTATTTTATGCATTTAATACCAATTTGAGCTGCCTTGTACATAAATGACATTATTTTTATATATAAAAATTTCCTATTGTTATTCATTCTTGAAAAACATGAAAATATAGAAAAATGTACATCTGTTTTCCTAAACTTTCTTTCTGGAAGTTTCCATCTGCAGTCAGCGGATGGAAATATACATTCAGATATTTCCAACTGTCGCAGCAAAAGGATTAGAATCCCCTGCCTCAACAAGGCCCAAGTTGAAGTGGTGGAGGCTGACAAGGTACTTCTTAGAAACTAATCCTTAGATAGCAGGGCCTCACTGGCCAGAGTGATCAGATTCACAGATCTTGATCGCAAGCCTCGGCTGAAGTTGTCTCTGGACAAGGTAATAAGGTCGTCACATTAGGGTAGCTTCATGAGAGTCTGGATGAAATTCTCTATTTGGGATTTTTGGAAATTGTGTCACAAACCATAATATGACCATGGCACTTTATCCTAAGTAAAATCAAACATGGAAAAAGAAGAGAACTAAAAGTCATTTAAACATCAGACATCAGGCTGAGAAGTATACATTTATTTTATTTTATCTTAATTTTGCCTCTATGAAAAACAAGGGCACTAAGAGAGAAAGGAGAAAGCTATTTATACTTAGGTATCTCTGACTTGAAAAGCTATATATACCATCTTCCCACAGCACTATACTGCATTTTCTTATCTGTTTTAGCCATCCTTATCTGGTTCCAAAAATATGTACTTTGTATACCCAGATTCTATCTACTTTTGGAGATGATGGAAAATTTTGGTTGGGAACCAGGCTGGATGTCATAGGAGGGACTTGGCCTATCGGTGACATTCCCAGATGGACACAGAGCCACTGGGAGCTGCATTCTTTTTTAGGTTACTTACCTAAATCTTGCTCATTGCTGCATCTTGTTCATTGCTGCATCTCCAGTTCCTAGAAGAGTTCCTGAATAGAATGCTCAATCTAGTCATGGAAAAAACAGATTAATTCTTTCTCTCCAATTCCTTTACAGGTCTCAGAGGTGCCAAATTCATCTGCTTTCAAGACCGCCAGTGGCACAGCGAATGTTTTAACTGTGGGAAGTGCTCAGTCTCCTTGGTGGGGGAAGGCTTCCTGACCCAGAACGAGGAAATCTTCTGCCGCAAATGTGGCTCTGGGGTGAAGACTGACATCTAGAAGAAGATAGCCCTTCCCCACCTAAAATCCACCTTGTTCTTGTTCTCACTAAATCCAGAACTTGGTTAAAGTAGTATTTCTGACTTAACTTTTAGAAAATATTAATGTAGAGTTTATAATGGAAGAGTTTTTTGCACACATTCTGACAACTGTATTATAAGAGCTCAAAAAAAGCACCGTCTAACAGAAATGAATTTATACTAAATCACAAAGGCACCTCTCCTTGTAAGATACTGCACTCTGCTGTTAGAAAGATAGGAAAATATCTCTTTATTGTAATCAAGTACATAACCTATACATAGAAGCCATGGACATTATTACTGATGATGGATGTTTTTCAAAACTGCAGAGTAAAAAGGAAATTAAGAGATCAAATTAAAAGGCACACGTGAGACTAATGTTTGCATTCCTAGCAAGCCAGCTATACATAATGTGATAGACTGGCTATGAATAGAACAACAGTGATCAGGGAAAACTGATTAGCAATCATCACATTTAAGAATTCTGTCATTTTATCATTCTTTTATTGCTCATACATACTGGCTTTGAAAAACAAAGCTGCTTTTTACCCTCATCCACACTGCATTCTCAGCTGGTTGTTTCCCATGTTTAATCAATGGAATTTGAGAATTGTGGATGCTATGGTTCTCATACTCTACGTAGATATGAAGGGGTCCTTTCTACCTGGGGATAGTCAAAACATTATCTTCAACACTTTTCATATTAAATGTATTCTCAACGCCCACAATGATTTTTCTAAATACAGATAGCATGAAAGAAAATGTCTATTATTTCAAATGAGCTAACTGGGATAATCATTGTCCCCAAAGGCAAAGCTTTAAAGTAAATAGATCATTAAATCATCACTTGTGGAAATGAGTTTTAGGGAAGGGATTGAGTGTTGGAACATGACTTTCATCCAGATAACTACAGGCGTAATAGCATGCATAATTAGCTCTGAGCCTCATGCATTTTGACTTCTAAAATTACATAGATGATTAATGGAAAGAAAGTGGGCTTTAAAGAAATCTAGTAGTAGTAAGAACTGAAAAAGAATAATCTGCTGCTGGTAATTCAGGACCTGTAAAGCAGCAGAGGAGAGCAATGTGGGCTGTAGATGAGCTCTCTCGCTGTTCATCCACACCTGTGTCACCCACCTCACACATCCAACCATGCCCCAGAGCTTTAACCTCCTGCATGACCCGGAAGTGCATTCCTAACCCTAAGCATCCATTCTGCAAATTAAGTCAGTTTTTATTGTTCATAAGGGAAGTAACAGTCCAAGTGAAAAGTCTTGTCACCGTACATTTATCTTTCTATCAGACTTCAACTGAGGATGACCTTACCTAACTGCCCCTGGACATTATATAAGACAAGTGGAAAGCAACCTCTGCTCTCTATAGTCAATCATCATCCTTGTCAAGTGTCACTTGGGTAAGATAGAAGGAGGTCAGGAGAAGAAACACACATAGATTGTGTCTGCTCTCAGATTACTACATAGCATTAAAGGTTCTGATTGAAATCTAATTATATGTTGTGCCTGATTACAGTGATGGAAATAGCATCACAAGGGATTCAATGAACATTATTATGGAAACACAATTTTTGAAATACTATAAAATACAAGGACGTTTGGAGATGCTAACAATTTAGAGATACTAATTAAAAGTCGGGCTATATAGGCTATTTGAAAGATATAATTGTCTTCTTTTGTATTAACAATGTCAAGATATTTTGTAATATTCACTTTATAAAATATAAGAAAACCACTGATATTTTTCCTGATTTGTTTGAAATTGCATATGTGGAACTAAATATGCCAATTGTTCTATGATCTAGAAAATAATAGTACATTACATAGTTAGAAAACCAAGCCATTCTAAGTCTGGATAGATCTATAATATAATACAACATGTAACATTGTTTCAGTTAACCAATTATATATAAACATATGAAATGTAATGTTTTCTTAGTTTAACAATTGAAAATATTTAGGCATTTTGTTCTGTGTATGTGTGGGGGGGGTGAGTATGCATGTGATAAGGCTTGCACTCAATCTGTACAATTAAAATTCACAGAATCATTTCCAAGATAGAGATGTTGCTATTCTTTGATATATGTACTAAAGTATATAGACTTTTATATATAAATAATTTTACACTTGGAATGTAGCAATTAAAGTCAAAATCTTATATTATATACTATCATTAATTTCAGGTCGGTAAAGGGAAAAGCTCTCTGACCCATTTAAAGATGGAACTGACTGCTGTAGGAAGCCATGGGCTCCCAGTTACTCAAGGAGTGGCATCTGCCTGGGCAGGGAGTCAGTTAGAAGCAAATCCTGTCCTAATAACAACCAGATGGCTTGGAAGTAACAGAGAAACTGTGCCAAAGAGCAAGAAGAAATGAGACTGCTAAAAGAGAAAGGGTCAGATGAAGGGAGAATATTACCTCTTAGAATGAAAGGTTTTATTGGATATAACATGAAATAGAAAGTTACTAACTGTCCTTAAATAGAGGAGAAAAAGCATTACAACAGTATTTGAGAAAGATCATGCTAATGATTCTGTGTGGCCTAGAACTGAATAGAGCAAAGTTCCAAAGACTAGGTCATTTAATGCAGTAACACGTTTGGTGAGTGCAATAGAAGTGAAAGAGAAAAGCTATAAGTAATGCAGGCCAAGAGTTACATTTGTCAATATAGATGAGTATGCAAGTCAACAAATCAAAATATTTAATGTTGTCACATTGAGGTTAAATATGACAACGAAAAATGTAGAAAATAATTTCTACTTCCATGCTACAGGTAGGGGGACCAAGGGTTTCACTTAACCAATGGACTTTGGAACAATCAATTTCCGTTAGTTGAATGAAGTGGGACAGTGCTATAAACATGAGTTCAAAACTTACACAGTCACTGTAACTTAAAAAAAATTATGCTGTACATTGGAGTGAAAGATTGGCCAACCATTGTGAAAATGCATAGCACTGATCACAAATAGCCTTGTTTAAAAATCACCACAAAATGTAATGCCACAAATAAAAAATTCACCCAAATACATTACGTCTGATGTTAGTGATACCTTTTCAAATTTATGAAAAAAAGTACTTTTTAACCTACTTGGGATGTTAATAATAATTCATATTTTAAATAAAACATGATTGTTGCATTATTTTAGATATATTTGACCACAAATTATTCTCAAATACATTTATAGATAGATGCTCATTATTATAAAATTGTTTTTACTTGTTTTACAAATTGTGATTTTTAGAAGTTTCTCATGCCAAATAAATTTGCATAGTACATATTTTTTAAATTGTTTTTATATATTTATTTTTTACATTAACTGTGCAGTAAACAGAATAGGTATGGAATAACTTTGTAGTGTTTCTACTTATATACCTAGTGTTTCTACTAGTTATATAATAGATAAAGGGAGTATGGTGACTTTTATCTTCTTGTTTCATCATTTTAACAACACCCAAATTAACTACATGGTCAGGTATCATTTCAAGGAATTAATTTTAAAAAATAATATAAATGAATTCTGTCTGACCCATACAGTAATGTCTGTTCTGTGAATCACATCTGTGCCCTTTCTTAGAGTGATTGAAATTTAAAAATTATAAACTAAGAATTATTTTATTTTTAATTATCATCTTTAGGATTCTAAATATATTTTATCACAAATAGCTCACTTCAATTGGATTTCCCTATTTTGACTATTTTTTGCTAATTTCTTATTTCTATACTGGAGATATTGTTAAAACTCTTAGAGGTTTTAAACTCTTATTTATTTTATCTAAAACAACATTTGTATCTGTAACACAAGCCTTCACGAAACATTAGCTACTCTACACTAGTCGGGTTCTATCCAAAGCTGCATTAGATTCAGAATTCATTTAATGCCAGAATGTGTGGGTCACAAAGAAATAGTTGGAAAACATATTTCACCAAACATTTCTAGTTCATTTTTTAAATTACATGGCTTTGAAATATAATGAAATTCTCATGGGTACTCAAGAGGTAAACTTTGTCTTAGAATTGTGTTTCTTCAATGAAAAATCAGGAAATCAACAGAAATTATACTTGCTAGGATATTACTTTTATCCTGAACCTCTTCCCCCAGAAGCATTGACCTTTAGATCATTATTCTACCAGAAGCCTTTCAAGAGTCAGCTGGGATACCTGTAAAGACATGTTGGGGGAACTTTGAGGTCCTCTTTCAAGGAAGAGGTAGAGACTATCAAGACTTGGGGAAAATGTCATAAGATTGACCTTACAACTCCTCCGAAGTTACTGTCTCTGGATTCAGTTATGCCAACATAACAAAAGGACACCAAGAGCCTTCTTTTGAACTATTCGAGAGAATTTAAGAAATGAATCCATCCACTCAGTCATCCATGCGGTTTCCTAGATGGCCCTAAATATGCATTATCCAGAGAAATTTAGAAAAGTTCTTTTTCAGAATTCTGAACATTCTGAATTTTCTCACATGACTAGCTTTAAGACCATATGCCCTGTTAAAAATGGCAGTGGGGAAGATGTTTCTCAAATTAGGAATCAAAAAGGAGGGGAAAGGAACACAAGAGAGTCATGCTCAAGTTGGAGTCTATAAAAGAAGTAATGGGATTTATGTGTATTTGGAACGACAGGATTACATATCTCTGTGGTTGAGAAAGTGAACAGCTCACTCACTGTGATAGAATTATGTATGATCCATGTCACAGAGGAGCAAAGAGTATTTGGGTCAAATATTTTCCCAGGAATGGTAATAAATTTATGAAGTAGATGTCCAGAAAGGGTTCTTTGAATGAGAAACATTAATGAGCTCAACAGACATCCATTCAGTGACTCAAACAGTGACATTAAATGTCATTCCCACCATGTGCAAAAACAAAAATCAAGTTTTACATTTATGGAAGTCCACACATAGAATCCCAAAGGCTTATTCTTTATACAAATGACAGCCTATCCCTGACTTGTCTCTGTAGCATCATTAATGGAGCTGTTTATCAGAGAATTCCAACCCAAGCACTCAAACAGGAAATAATTGAGGAAGTATAAATAAGGGAGAAATAGAAGAAAAAAGAATGATTTAAAAAATTGACATTCCTGGAACTATAGAAAATTAAATTGAATTTTTAAAACTCTTTTCCTATATAATAAAAATTTTCCAAAGAAGCAAACAAATGGGCAAAATAAACAGGTGCTGATAAAATATGGGCTTGAGTACTACAATTTGGTATCTGTCTCTTTCCCTCAAGGGAAATTACTTTTCTGATGCCTCCAATGAATATGCAGCCACCAAAGTCAACATCTTGGCCTTCCCTGTTCCAAATCTAACTGTAGTAAGCATTTCACTATGTGTATCAAATTATCATGCTGTCTACCTTAAATATATCCAATTGTTATTAAAAAATAATTTTAAAAATTAAAAAGTAACAGAATGCTCACATCAGGTGATACTCAGAGCAATCTTGGAAACAAACCCTCTCAAATAGTAATGATGTTAAATATTTTCCTGTTTATGATTTTTTTTTTTTTTCATGTTCAATACATTTGGCTCATTACTTTCAAACACTGCTGGATACAGAAAAGCATTTCAGGAAGGCAACTTGGCAATGTACATAAAGAGAGCCTTACATTTTTTTCACATACTTTGACCAAGAAATTCCAATTTCTAAGAATTTTACAGAGAAATCACTGGAAATTCACACAAATATTTCAGAACTAGAATGTTTATTGCAGTGTTGTTTTAAAAAAGCCCCAAACAAGAAACCAACTTCAAGTTCAAAATAAAAGACAATAAATTAATTGTAGTACCTATTTACAATAGAATAGTTTAAAAGCAGCCAATAAAAAAATAATTTTAAGACTGCTTAGTGATGTGGAAAAACATTCATGACATTGGGTTGAGTGTAAATAGAATATTATAAAACAGTGTGTATGATATCCAATGTGGCTAAATTTATTTACGTGTGAAGAAAAGCTCTGCAAAGAAGTACAATAAAATATTAACATTAGCAAAATAAAATATTTTTCTTACAGTGGCATCCATGACACCAGTCTCTCATATGTCCCCTAAAACTCTGCCTTCCTAACTAGTACACTATCTTTCACATATTTCTTTAAAACAGATATTCCTAAATATTCCCAAGCTTCTTGCTCTGCTTTTTCTCTGCTGGTGAACTCATCTAGTTGCATGATTTCACTGGCTTTTCTCTATAGCTGAGCCCAAGTGTATGTGTCCTGCCTTAAATTCTCTTCTGAGTTCCAGACCTTGTTTCTCTCTATCCACTGGACATCTGCAACTCAATATTACATGGACAGATTACAATAGTTTTATTATTTTTCCTAGAAATTCCACTTATATTTTTAAGTTCAACATCTTAGTTAATGCATTATCCTAACAAAGCCTTTAGAATTTATGTCTTGGGCACTTAAAAAGATGTTCAACACCATTAGTCATTAGGAAAATGCAAATTAAAACCACAGCAAAATACCATTTCACACGGACTACAATGGCTGTGCTATACAAGACAGGCAATAACAAGTGCTTTTAAGATGTAGAGAAACAGGAACCCTCATACATTGCTGGCAAGAATGTAAAATGAGGCAGCCATTTTGGAAAACAGTTGGGCGGTTTTTCAAAAAGTTAAATATAAAACTACTATACAACCCAGCAATTCTCCTATCTACCCAAGAGAAATGAAAACATATATCCACATAAATGTTTAAGTCAGCATTATTCATAATAACCATAAAGGGGAACAACCCAACTATTCAAATGGTGAATGGATAAACAAAACATAGTATAGCCATAAAATGGAATATTATTCAATCATGAAAAAGAATGAAGTACTGCTACATGCCACAACATGGATGATCTTTGAAAACATTATGCTAAGTGAAAGAAGTGAAAAAAAGACACATATTGTATGATCCCATTTATATGAAATGTCCAAAAAGGCAAATTTATAGATAGAAAGTAGATTTGTGATATCCTGAGACTGACAGTAGGAATGGGATTCATTGTAAATGGGCATGAGGGATCTTTATAGAGGGGAATAAAATATTCTAAAGCTTGTGCATGGTGATGGTTGCACCATCTTGTAGAATTACTAAAAATCACTGAATTGTATAACTGAAATGAGTTAATTATATGATATGTAAAGTGTATCTTAATAAAGCGATTGGAAAAAAAACTACCTTGGCTCCTCCCTCTCCCCAATCTCTTACATCTCCATAAGTCCTGTAAGAAAAGCCACAATTTAAAAATTTTCCCTTGTAAGCTTTTCTGTTTCCCCAAAATATCATTCCTTTTAATTTTCTGTACCTAGGATTCTCTTCCTCTTTCCTGCCTGGTTGATCAAAATTGTAATCAACCTCTAAACCTCAGATCAAATTTACCCCCTTTGTGAACTCTTTACTGATATCCCTTAGAAAAATTTAATCATTTTCTTCAACTTCATTTACAATTTTGTGAGAAGTTTAAAAAACTTGATTTATATTACAGTTAGGAATGGGAGGCAATCTAATTAAAGATGATGATGTTCTTTGGAGCCAGAAAAATGATTCTTTTCCCAGGTGTGCCATCTCCTTGGTG
Source organism: Rhinolophus sinicus (assembly GCF_036562045.2). Lineage (NCBI taxonomy): Eukaryota > Metazoa > Chordata > Mammalia > Chiroptera > Rhinolophidae > Rhinolophus > Rhinolophus sinicus. The sequence continues at coordinate 128,670,265 of NC_133755.1, forward strand.
TGTGACATTTGGTAGTCACTGAACTCCCTGAGCCTCAGTTTTCCAAACTTTAATTGAGAGTCTATAACATAAACTTCAAAAAGCTGCTGTGAATAGTACATGAAATAAAAGCAAATTGTTTCCCATCTACCTAGAACATATTTAACTTATTAAAAAGTTATTAAATGTCAATTATCTTCACCTTTCTTCCCACCTCCACTCTACCCCTAGATTATGCATTTATTCATCTGTTATAAATCCAGTCCTTGGCTAAATGTCTGGCACTTGGTGGACAACCAATAAATACTTGCTGAACTAAATTCCAGTTGTGAAAGTTATTATTGCTATATTAGCATTGTCCCTATGCTGATTGTCAATAACCATGATAAATATGCAAATCCCTTTGGTTACTCACATTGACCATGTTATACTGAGTTGCCCATGTAAGAAGCAACTAGACTGCAAATCAACACCTGCAATTTCAATCATCTGCTTTGAAGATTTGTGTTTCCTCTGTCCATAGACTGCTAATCTGTAGAGTGTGCTTCTCTCAAGCAGCATTCACATGGGTGTCTTGAGATATTTAATTTTCAGGTGCTCTGGAGAATAACTGCCTACATTTGAAGTTTCTTTTTCATCCCCCAAAGTAGATTTTTGCATACACTGCATAGCTCTGATGTTAAGCCAAACCATCCCAAATATACTTACCAAATTTGGTGTCAATCTGTCCAAGTTTTGTATCATGTGTCTACGGACAGTTAGACATGTAATTGTACTTACTTTGCTTAAACTGCAAAATGCATTCTCCCTGTGTCTCAAAAATGCAGACAATTTTCCTTTAAGCTATCACTAAGTATGTGGAGCATTGGGCATCTCAAATTCGCTTATCGTACAGGAACAGCATCCATGGGGGGGCTCAGTCCTCCCAGGATACAGCATTTCTTTTGGTCTTCTATATTAAGCGTCTCCTTTTCATGACAATTTCACCTCTCTTATTTCAGTGTTCTGTTTCTCTTATTGTGCATTAATTCCCTCTGGACATAGATTCAGACTATTCACATAATTACTTTGGACAGAATTCCAAATAAACATTAAGCACATTTCTTGATCTGTATTGCCTGTTCCTTAACCAATGCCCACAATTCTACTGCCTCTGTATTAAACTCAATATGTGGTTTCTCTGGATGGGATGATAAAAGTCTATAGCTAGCATGTATTCAGAGATAGGCCTGAGTTTGAGTCTGGGTATTGAAACTTTCGTCTAATTCACATTCTTAGGTTTTTCATAAAATCTCTCTTCATCCCTCCTAAGAGGTGTATTTCTAACTGCTGAAATAAAACCTTTGCCAGTTTATGAGGAGAATAATATCAAAACTTACAACTATTTTGATTCCCAAATGCAAAATGAAGCTCTTTTTGGTAGTTTCTTTTCTTTTTTAACTAATTTTTTTTTTAATTTTAATTAAACAAATTTTGTTTTTCAATTATAGTTGACGTATAATAGTTTCAGGAGAATAACATAGTGGTTAGACATTTATATAACTTACAAAGAGATTTCACACACCCCCCCCAACACCACTACCACAAGTCTAGTACCCACCAGGCATCATACATAGTTATTACAATATTATTGACTATATTCCCTATGCTGTACTTTACATCTCCATGATTGTTTTTATAACTGGCAATTTATGGTTCATTTTCTAATGTGGAGTAGCTATTGAAAAATTCTCAGCTAATTATCTTCTTTATGAATAATTGTTCATCTTAGGTGAGAGCAACCTCTCTTTCAAATACACCTGATTCTAATGTAGGTGACTCTGCCTTAGACTCTTCACATCCACTAATAGCAGCCTCAAAACAGCAGCCTCAAGGGTTGAGCTCCCCATGTCCCATTAATGTAGGCAGTAGGACTTGTCCTTGTTTTCCACAATAATCTAATAAAATTGTACTTTTAGTTATTTCCATTGTATTAAGGAGGAAATTAGGGTTTAAGACATAAAATGATCGCCTTGAGTCATTGCGATACAGGTGGGTCAGACCGCTGAGTCTCTGCTGCCAGTTACACTGGCCACACTGTGCCTCTCGTCTTTGCAGCAAGCCTAGCATTATCACATCCCATCATGCTCACTTCCTGCAGGTCCCAAGCCCGGCTCCACATGTTCAATGTGTTTTAAATCTGTGTTTTCTTTTGCACTTCCACAGTTTAAGGCTTCATTACCTCTCAACCTGGACTCTTTGGATTGCCTCCTATTGAAATATGTTTCTATGCGTTCAAGGCCGCACCATTTTCTCTATTCTTCACACTTCCTCCAACAGATAAATATTTCTCAAGTAGCACTTGATCATGGGTACATTTAACTCAGCGACCTTTGTTGGTTTTCCATCAGGTGCTTCCAAAATCTAGCCCCACTCTTTCTTCCCAGTCACCTCTCTCAGTATTCCTTCTGCACTGGAATATACATCCTTGAGAGCAGAGTCTTTGTCTATTGTATTCACCATCACGTATGTACTACCTAGAACAGAGCCTGGCACAGAGTAGGTGCTTAGATTAGAGTTAGGTGAAAGAATGAAGAAATTTTATGCTTTAGCAAGACCTTATTACTCATTACATCCAAAATAAATGAACCCTAGATAATTTTCCAACTTGATTCCATTGCTTAAAATATCTACTGTGGAGTCCTCCCTACTCTCTCCACTTTTACAATTTAATTTCCATTAAAATGTATCCATTATTTAAGTTACAGCTTATAAGTCAATTACTCTAGCTGGAAATATCCTGCCCCTTCTCTGCACTTTGCTTATGATAATTCTGATGTCACACTCATTATATTTTCTTTGAATTATAGTTAATTCTTCCCCATTAGTTTATAAGAACACTGACTCAAAAACAGGGCACTGTCTTATTCAGCTTGTTAATTTTTTAAATTGAATTGAGTCTCAGTACAAGCCACTCTGAACTTCTTCCTTATTATTAGTAAATACTGATACACACATAAACCACCACAGTGGTAAAAATAATAATGACATTGAATGCTAAGTGCTTTGCATGGATGTAATCGCTCCAGCAACCCCATGAGGCAGATATTACCATTATCAAATGGGGAAACTGAGGCACAAAGAGGTTAAGTTCTTCGAGTTCCCACCGGAAGTACAAGTACAAGTACAAGAAAGAGCCCACATTTTAAATTAGGAGGTTTGGCTTTGGTGTCCATGTTCTTAATCTTGGACACCACTGCCTCCAACATTGCAAAAGAAGAAATTTAAAAAGAACCAAATATCAACACATTTCTATATGTCACAGGCCTATAAGTATGCAATATTTTAAGAATTCAGCACATTTGGATTTATATTTTATGTGTCCACAAATTTTTAACAACATTAAGAGAAATAACAGGGCATGATGAAAATTTTTTACATTAAAAAATAAGTGAATAAACCAAATGAATGAGTATATTTGAGACACACTTTGTGGAAAACTAGTTGTCTTACTAACACAAAAACATTTCCTTTCAGCAACAGGACACTTAGAAATCTCAGTTTTGTGATAATGTTGATTTTCTAAAAATAAAAACATGGTATATTCTTTGAACTATCCACTAGATGGCAGAAAATTGTTATTGTCCAAGACAACACTACAGAATTATTCGTGCAGTTTCTTTTCTAAGCTTCAGATTTATGCAAATTGCATTCACCTCTACCCCGAACAATGCTGGCCTTTTCACACATGGCATTTTAAAGCAAATGACTATTTTCAATCTAAGAAAGAAAAATCAGAGGTTTTCACAGTAATAACTATTAGGTATGAGCATGCTGATTATATGTTTGTGTTGCTCTGCTTTCACATCATAGGAACAGAGACACAGACATGGTAGGAGAAGGGCCCAGAACCCACATAAACTGTTCCATTCAGGTGTCAGATATTAGAGGACAGATTTCTGCAACTTTCAAGTGACAGTTCTCATTCCTGGTTGTATATTAGACTTACCCGGTGGAGCCTGGACATTGGTATTTGTTCAAACCTCCTGAACTATAAAATAAGAGCATTAGATGAGACATTCTGGTCTTTTTTCCAGCTCTAACAGTCTAGGATTGATGTCTAATAGCATATCTCTTACTATAAGCTCCATGAGTGTAAGCGCTAATTCTGATCTAGATCCTTTATGAATATTAATTTAGTTAATCCACAACACTGTGACAGAGCTGGGGAAAATGAGACAGAAAGTTTTCACAACTTTCCCAAGGCCACACAGTAAGTGGGAAAGTTGAGACTCAATCCAGCAGTCTAGCTTCAGAATCTGCTCATATAATATTATTCCATAATGCCCTCATTAATACTTGATTAATGAAAGAACTGTATCTATTGCTCTATTTTTCTACATATATTTAACATTTTACCTGCACGAACACTAATGTTTTCTACATTGCTATTTATGCTATAGCTACCAACCTGATTGGAAAATTAACACAGCATTGTCCGGCTATTGGGCTACAGCAGAAGCCAATTCTAAAAAATAATAAAATAAAATATAAGTGCATTTGGGAGTGCTGTTGTTTTCTTAGCTGAAACTGTAATTGAACTCAGTAATTTTGCAAAAGACGAGCCGTTGAAATGTACTTATTAGAATCTTCTGGAAAACTCTAAGTAAATCTTGCAAACATCTATTAACATGGGTTTGACACTAGGCTCATAGAGACTAATAAAAACTGAATTCTGTCCACACTCTGCTCTCTTTTTAGAACTTCATTTTTTGTTTATGACATCTGAACATGTAGGTGTCCTGACCCAGTAGGGAGGTCTTCCTTAGAAACAAAGGTGGATGTGGTAGAGATACTTCCACACGCAGCAAATCAAGCTGAATTCCCTGGAGCAGCTCTTTGAAAAGTTATTAATACTTTTTGTCAGCATTGCTTGCTAAATGAAGACCTAGGGGGCAGAGCTAAGCAGTAAGCGTGAAGTACAGTTGCTATGAAATTTTAGATGATCTGTCTTTGAGGAGAGTAATCATGTCCACAAGAACAAAATGTCTCTAAGGGTGACCACTATGTGATATTATCTTTTAACTTTTTATAATGGAAAAGTTTGATGCAAAACATGCAAAGGTAGAGTGAGTGGTACCCATGGTAACACTCAGGTACCCATCACCCAAATTCAACAATTATGAACTCCCAGTGAGCCTTTTATCTATACCTCTACCTAATCCCTTTCCCTCACACATGGATTATTTTGAAGCAAATCCCGGACACCACATTAAAATATGTTAGCATGTATATCTAAAAGAAAGGGCTCTTTTTAAGAAAACATAACCATTATATGATGCTTAATGTAGTGATTACATTTTTGGAACCCATTTATCTAGATCCCATACATTATTGAATGCCCTGGCCCTGAGGACTGTGGGTTACCATGAGAAATTAAATTTTTATTTCCAGAAAGTAGTTTATCAGGCAAATTTTAACCAGGAAAATAGAAAGGACCTCAGTACTGCACCAAACTTTACCTTATTTTCCTCTAGCATGTCATCCAAACTTTAGCCTAGTTTGTTTCTTGTCAAATAGTTGTAATCTCCTTAGAAACCATTTACTTTTAGAAAAGTTTGTTTCTTTTGGGTTAAATGTCAGTAGCATACATTGTGTGCGATACTGGAATATGGTGATTTAACAAAGCATGGAAGTCTACTGTACATCCCCAAAACTATGGATTGAGTGATAATTTTTAAGCTGTGCAGAGACTTCCATTGCAACTGGACAGTGCAGTGCAGGGAGGCTGACCTCGGAGGGAGGACTCTCAGCAAGGAGATGATTTTGAGAACAGCTCTTCATGCTCAGACTTCCTTGCCAACAGCTGGATTAACATGGAGGCTGTCTTCCCAGATAGAGTTGCCTTATGTGCAGTCTCTTGGTCCACAAAATCCGTGGACCACGGTAAGGAGCATATTCCCCATGGCATGTGCAAACTCCCTGAAATCCATAAGAGAGAAGTGTTTTCTAAACCATTGTCCTAGCTAGGACTGGCAGCCACCCAATAATTATCTGGGAGAGCCAGGCATAAATTCTGGCCTCATCAAGTGAAGAGGTTCAGGAAGAAAAGGAGACAATTTAAAATTGAAGACTCTCTATCTTTCAGATTCTCAAAGGGCCATAACGGTTATTCTAGAGTTAGAAGGGGATTTGACACTTAGTTTTGTCTCTGGTCCCTGGAGTGCACTTTCAACAGCTGAAATCCAAATAGGAGGAGAAGTGAAATAAAGCAGGCTACATAAAGTGATAGTTCTTTCAGCCTAAAATTAACTGAAAATTATGCACTGATTAATTCAGCAGAGTGAAATATTCTATTTTGAACAGATATACAAAACATCTGATATTTTCTTTCAGAGACCTATTTCAAATCTGTCGATCTATCATGGAACTGATCCATGGTCAATTCTCTTTTCTCCTATTTTTGTCTAACTTAGGAGTCTGGTTTTCTTAATCTTTGTTCTGGCACTGTCTTTTTCTTTCCAAGTATGGCAGCTTTTTCAGCAACAAGTCTAGAATATGTGAGGCAGAAAGGCAATCCAGGGCACTCACTATTATTTGTTTCTTGTGTCCTATGATTCCTAGATCTGCTGTGCCTTCTCTCCAACTTTCAGAGTCTTCCTATGTTTTTCATTGTTGACATATATAATGTCCAGGGTTTTTATTTGTATTTAAGAGAGGAATTAGGAAAATTACATCTATTCTTCTTCCTGGAAAGTTTACCTTATCTTTTCACTTACATATCAAGTGCTACCATGCCAGTACACAGAGACTTTCTCATTTTTATAGCTATAGTATTTCTTTGCATAGATGTACCATAATTCACTTAGCCAGTCCCTGATTTTTGGACATTTAAACAGCCATCTACAATTATTAACAATTCTACAAGTAATACACTTGCCTGCATGCAACTATGTCAGTTGGACAAGTTCCCCAAAAGTGGAATTATTAGTTCGAAAGGTATATGGATTCATAGTTTTGTTAGTTATTTATTGCCAAACTACCATTCATAGGAATTGTACCAATTTATAGTTTAACCAGATATTTGTTTTCCTACACAGTGTGTTTGCCATCAATCATTTTAAACCAAATTTATAGTTGTAAAAACTATCTCATGTTATCTTAATTTGCCTTTCCTTTGTGTTGAAAAGATTCTAGCATTGGTTTATTTTTTGAGTCATTTGTATTTCCTTCTCTGTAAACTGATTGTTCATGTCCTTTGAAGAACATTCTATCAGTTAGCTGAGATTTACATTATAGGCTTGTTTTATAAAGTAGAGGCACAGTATGATGTAAATATATGAAGAATTCATCCATTTTGAATATGTAATTTGATGTGTTTTGACAAATGTATTCACTCATACAGCGACCAACACAATCAACATATATGACATTTCCATCACTCAAAAAGTTCCCTTGGGCCCACTTGCAATCAATTGTTCCTCCCTAAAACATTCTCCAATATCATCTACAAATGGTTGATTTAATTAAGAATGACCAGGGAAGATATTATTTTACACACAGCCTAATCGCCACTCTCCTTTGGATCCAGTGGGTAAGATAGGCAGAAGAGTGAATGCATGACTATCTTATTGTCTTAGATTATGAGCCATTAGATGACAGGAAACATGGCTTTCATATGTTTTATACTGCATTTACCATTTGTAAGTGTTTAATAGATATTATTATCAATCAATGTTTGTTTCTAACTTGAAACTAGTCATTAATTGGTCATAAAAATAAGGAAATAATTGACTCACAGTTTGTAATATAAAGCAGTCTCCTACTTACCTGATGCTTTGTTCCTGACTAAAAAATTTTGAATAAATACTTATATTCTTGCACAGAAAAAAAAGATGATAGCAATGGTGTACAGGCAAAAGTCCTCTCATTTAAAATGAGCGTGAGCAATGCACCATTGAGTTTGGGTGGATCCATCATCCTCATATTGGAGCTCACTGCTGCAGAGCTGATGTGTAATCACTGAGCCGCAGCCAGCTTTGCAGGGCTGAGCAGGAAAGCTATGATACATCCACAGCCAAGAGTAGCAGTTTTCGACTACTGCAACTTGACTGATTCATATCAGGGTGGGAAGAAGGGAAGTGTAGTATCTGGCAATAGGTGAAGGTCATCCACTCATATTTTATATATACTACCCCGGGCAGCAGAAAGATATTTACCCTTTTGTACCGGTTATTCTTGCAAATAAATGTGACCTAGAGTACTGTGTTTCCCACGCTAACATCATCAGACAGACATTGCTAAACAAATAGCATTCCTCTAAAATTAAAAGCAAGCAAACAAAACCTACTTTTTCCATTAGAAGTGTCTAAGTGTGATTAAAACTAGGCGCCACTTATGACCATATTAATGGTAAAGTTCTATACCAGTGTGGCATTCACCATCTAAACAAACAACTTGCATACTCAAGTAAACCTTCCTTGAATAGAGAGTCAAGGCTATTTTCTAAAATTATCACAGAACAAAATGAGGACTTACAGTAACTAGAGCAACAGGATGCCTTATTTGGGCTAGGCACAAAACTAACACAAGCCCTCAATAACCCACTGAATGGATAACTTAGTCCTATTTCAAAGCCTCTCAACCACTAGACTACATATATATATATATATATATATATATATATATATATATATATATATATACATATATATATACACACACATATATATACACACATATATACACATATATATGTATACATATATATATACACATACATATACATACACATACATACATATACATATATATGTGTATGTATATACACATATATATGTATATGTATATATCTATATACACACACGCACACTTTTGAGTAATATACAATTTCATAGAATGAAGGACCCTATAATGTAACAATTGATTTCAGTCCTATAACATATATAAACATGTACCAATCAGAAAAAATCAATCAAAACCAATCAGAATAACAGTACTTTGCTGAGTTTTTTAGATAAGATGAAAATTCCATAGGAATAAGCACTTTCTTTTGATAAATGGCTAATGCCCCTACATGGATATATTTTTCATATCGTAGTCTTTTTGCCCCCAAAATATCACGTAATTTTCAAACTGCTCAGAAAACTGGTCTCCCCACCAGTAGCTTTAAATTTCATATGCCAAGTCTCAAAATGTAAGATAGTCATTTAATCGAGACTCAAATTCCTTCCATCCTAAATGGGGTGATACTAGTGTTGGAGGCATAGGATTTTTTACTAGGTTTTTCAAGTAAGTCGCAGTGCTTGATAAATAATCAGAACTCACATGAGGAGCATAAGTCAGTATTTTTGTCTAGTAAGACATGTAATCATGTCTTTGGTAATCAAAAAGGCAATTTTTTTTTATTGAGCTTTTCATCAGCTCTCTCAAAGTGATCTGTGTAAACAACACTTTCCTTACATGTCAAGCAATATATACATTGAAAACCTATTCAAGATAATTAAAAAATAATCATCTAATTCTTGTCTTCAGCTTTAATAGCAGTTCATTTCCTGGCATCAATCAGATGCTGATGCAGAAAAGCATAGGTTCTCCTAAGAGCACTGTTTCTATTTGCAGTGCAGGCTGTGACACGGGACCGTGGGAGCCCAGAGCTCAGCATAGGCCCCACTTCCCGGGGGCTGCGTGCATTTAGTGCTTGTCACAAGAAATACCTGAGTCACATCCTGAGATCAGATACTACATCTTTTTCTGCCTGTGATTGTTTTCACTGCAAATTTAAAATGTATATTTTTAATTATGTAAGACTTCTATTTCACTCCCCCCACCCCCAAGACTCTTTTAAACATGCACACAGACACTTCTGCTACCTTTATAGACAGATGAAATTACTCAGTTACCTATCTAGGGACATTAAATTAGAAAACAGTTTTCTGACTGCAAGGCACAGCACTTTCTTGTTCTTCCTAGAGGTGGTATGTTAATAGGAAAAGCTATCAAAAAGAGTTATTTCTAGTTGGGTATAAAGAATAATCCCTTGACATGTGATGTCACTTCAGATTGATTTCTCCCTCAGTGTTCCTTTGTATATGTTGCTATTTATTTTAAGAAAACATACAGGAAAAGTATGTATAGCAGAACAAAACGCACTCTCCCATGAGAGCTTTAAAAACAGATCTTATGTAAGTGCCGAGAATAACAATCCATCATTTTGGATTTACAATTCCTATTTATCTGAGAAAGCAAAATAGAAAAATCAGAGGTACAGATCCTCAGGGGCCTACCTGCTCTCTCATGTGTACACTTTCTCCCATATTTTCTCTCACTTCCCTTCTAAAGTCTTATTTATTTGTATGTGTAAATATCCCCAAATTTCCCCCCAGTTCTCTCATTCCCAGACAAGCTTCTAGAAACAGTAGTCCACACCCAGGGCCCAGTTTCCTTTCCTCATGCTGCAGCCCCTCTGCTTTCTTCCCTCTGGCTTCTGGGATCCTTGGACCAACCAAGGTTGGCATCCACCCCTGAGGTGCTAAAGCCAGTGCACACGTCTAATAGCCTTTCACATTTGAGTATGCTGAACCCCTCCTTGAAGTTGTTACTTCCGTGTGTTGCCCACTAGATCTCCTCCCAAATCTCTGATTTCTCATTCTTAATTGCTTTGAAATCACCCTTTCCTTTAAATATTGGTGCTCCCCTGTTTAATTCCACCCTCTCTTCACTCCATGCAGTACTCTTAGATGCAGAAATAAATCATTCTCATAGCTCCAAATTCCTGGACCAATTCCTGGCTACCAATGATTCCTATTTGCAGGCTAATTTCTCTCCTATAAATCCTGTTTATTAGACAAATCACTTGGAGGTCCAGTAGCTCAAACTCCACATTCCAGAATAGAATGTAAGATCTTCCCACTCTGTCATCTGAGCCACCTCCTGTGTGTCCTCTCTATGAATGTATCAGACTGAAGTGATCAACCCGTCATTCACTCAACACTTAGCGTGCACCAGGCACTTTGCTAAGTTTTTCATGACGTGCTCTTGCATGTTGCGTTTACAACTCTCAGAAGGAAGTATTATTATGATGCCCATTTTATAGGTAAGGAAGCACAGCATCATTACAGGACCTCGCCAAAGTCAAACATGGAGTGACAGACGGAGACAGAAGGACTCAGAGATTGGGGCTTCACCACGTTCTGGCACTGCCTCTCCTGCATCTCCCACCCTCTCCTTCTGGCTGAGAGCTAATGCTTCTAGCTCTCTAGTATTTCTTGACAAGATCCTCTGTGCAATAGCCTTGGTTTAGTCTTCATTATCTGTGGTTTGATTACTATAAAATCCTCTTTCTTTCTCTGTGGTACACCTATTGATCCTAGATCCTTAAGCTCTAATCCCCACATTATTACAGGAGTTACCTCCAAAACACCAATATGATCACATTGAACTGCAAACTCCTTACCATGATGTACAAGATTAGATGCCTGTCTACTTCCCAAGTCTCATTTTTCTTTTTTGTGTGATTACAAATGTTTTAATCATACCAATACACACACCTGGTTTAAAAAACCTATTAGACTGAACTATATAAAATTGCTGATAGTCAACTAATTTAAGTACACAAAAGTATCAATCTCATATTGAACTTATTTTGACTGACACTCATAAAGGAAAGCCACAGTTCCTTGCTTTGGCCCTTCCTAGCTCCAAGCCTGCTCCCTAGAGACAGCCATTGTTTCCCTAGAGACAATCATTTCATTTGGTTCTGGATGTTTGTTCCGTATTTCTTGTAATATGCTGAACTACTGTTAGGTTTGGTTCTGACAAGCTCGAAGCAATACCTCAAAGAAGAGAACAGGGCTTTTTGTTTTTTCATTCGCTTGTTTTTCTCTTATATAAACGATTTGCAGTATAGGGACCCTGACTTTTCCCAGTTCATGTTCCACCACCACTAGAATATGATCTTTGTCCACATAGTCTGAGGTAGAATCCATGTTTCAGACCATAAGATGGAGAAAAAGACAAAGAAGGAGCACAGGGCACGTGAGCATGCTCTCCCTTAAGAGAGATTCCAGGTGGCTGTCACTTAAACTTATGCGTAACATCTCATTAGCCAAAACTCCATCCTAGTGGCAAGTGAGGGTGAAGACGTAGTGCTTGCACTCGCCAGCCATGTACCACTGAAGAAAGGGAGACAGCCTATTGCAATGACAACTAAAAGTCGCTGCTACATATGCTTATACATCTAAATCTAGATCTATAAATAATTTAGATATTACTGATTCCCACTGATGACTGGTGTGTATTTAGTTCTTATACCCCCACTTTTCCTCTCCTATTCTTTGAATATAGTCAAAAGCTACTTTCAGTTGAATCAATTTATTAATATGACTCAGGAAATCATTGTACAGAAGAATATTATCAAGATGCTATAGAGCTTTTATTATTACAATAAAGATTTTTACTTACATAATTTCCATGTAAAATCTTTAATATTTTCTTTTATCTCTAATTTATTACCTACTATTTTATGCATTCTATTGGGTCTATGTTTCTCCTGGAGTTCTCCAACATGGAGGACTCCATTCTCCTATTCCCAACAAGATTGGTTGTATTAGACCTACTGAACAGTTTTTATTCTGGCACTTCTCTTTGCTATTCTTCTTTGTTAGAGACATGTTTTTCTAGATTCTGTTTTCCTCTTTCTTGATTTATTCCCTCATTTTGCTGGAACACACCCCCATTGGTAGCTTAAGAAATGTTGCCTGGTAGGTAAACTTTCTGAATAGGTGTTCGTCTGCTCTACTTTTCTTTGGAAGTTTAAGTATAAAGTTCTCAGTGAGATAGATAGCAATAGATAGTTGATAGCCAGCTAGCTAACTTAGGTAGGTAAGTAGATAGACTTTCCTTCAGTATTTTGAGAAACACCTTCTATTGTCTCACTGCTTCCAGACTTGACATGTCTGATGCTCTTCTGATTCCCAGTCCTTTGCCTGTGGCCTAATACTCAGGAGATATTTATATCTGTGTCCTGAAATTTTCTTTGTGTCTGTGCTCTGAAATTTCAATATAAAGTGCCCTAGTGTGGGTTATTTTCACTCTTAGCACTGGCAACTTGGTAAGTAAGGCCTTTAAATATGGATATTCATATCTTTCAAATCTAAAATATTTTCTTGTATTTCATGTTATCATTTTCTTCCTCCCATTTTCACTCTTCTTTCTTTACTTCTGAAACTTAGTCAGATGTGAAACTTTATCTTCCAAATATCTTCTTTTCTCTAATTTTTCTACTCTTTTTTTTTTTTTTTTTTTTTTTTGAGAAATTTCTTTTCCTTTATATTCCAAACCTTCTTTTTTATTTTATTTTATTTTGGCTACCAATATAGTTCAGTAGCTCCCAAATTTATCTGACCAAGTCCTCCTATCAAGAAGTATATTTAGTCTCTTTCCCTTCCTGAAATAAAACCTATAGTTAATGCAACCTACATAAACATACATTCAAATATCAAGAGGCCCCATGGCCTTTGCAGCAGGCTGAAATGCTACCTGCTGCACAGGAGCGAGCACAGACTCCTGACACCTGCCTGCTGGGACCCATAACCAGAGCTGTGCCCCACAGCCAAATGCAGTATCCTGGCAAAGTCGAGCTCTTTCTCACTGCAGCTTCAGGAAGGTGGACACACCAGTGTCCTGTCCGTGTTCAGTGTGTACGCATCATACAACCCAACAGAGGAGTTTCCTTGGCTGACAAACAAATGTGTATCCTGAGAGAATGTTCTGCAGGATTTACTGAGGTTTATCAAGGCATCCACACGTGCTAAAGAATTGTCTTCTAAGGGAGTAAACATCAGAGGCCAATGGATCCCCAAATCTTTTTGCACAGTCTAGGATTCTCTACCAGGAGAAGGAGATTAGGAACCAGCTTTTCAGTAGAGTCACTGGGATAGATTGCAAAGACATGAATTCAGATTATACAGGTCGAGGAGCAGACCAACTGCCAAAGGTTGTTGACACAATAAAAACCAACCCCAATGACAAAAGAATCACCAAGTGTGCTTAAAATCGCCTTTTGATTGTGCTGGTGTCATGCCAGTTGCCAGGTCTACAGTGAACGATGAATCTTACCCAGGACAGGAGGCATGGGTCCCCAGGGGTCTTTCAGCTTCACCTACATAATCCCACACATCACAGACCTGAAGACAAGTGACCACACACACTCTGGGAGATGCTCATTATTACTCAAATCCCATTAAACCACTGAAAATTAATTAGACCTTTTCTCAAGCTCATAAGCTTCAAAACGTTGAGATAATTAGTGACTTGAAGCTGAAGATTTTCAGATTGAAGCCTGATTCAGAATTTTCATCTGATTCTTAAAATGAGAATGGCTATCTGATATGCCTTTGAAGGAGTTCTGTTTTGAGGATCTAGTCAGTCTTTAGGAGGTGTCCTGGTTGCCTACGTGCAAGTTTTTGCTTTTGCTTTCAATGAGAGAAGAACTAGGTCAAAACTCATCAGTATCCTATCAGAAACTATGTATCATTGATAACAGCTTCTTTAGGTGAAATGGTATTAGTAAAAAAGGCCAATTCTTTTAGGAAAAAAAAATCCTCGAACTTCATTAACTCATTAAGATGTGTGAAAATCCTAAGAATATGAATAAAGTCAGATTAAAAGTTTATAAACCTTAGAATAACATGTGGATGATACATTTCAAATCTACATCTGTATGATGAATGTCAGTGAATTTCAAGTATTATTTGAACACTATAACTATTTCAACATATACAAACTATCAATCATAATATATAATGTGGTTACAGTCATTTGAAATTATGTATCTTTTATAAATATTGTTATAAATATAATAAAGTAACAGTCTGCATTCTAAAGAAATCAACAAAATGCCCCACTGTAGTATAAGGGAGTAACAAGAGGAAATTATTTATAATTAAGGAGGTTGTATGTGAATATGTAAATCCTTGAACAGGACAAAATTTGAATTAGTTAGATATTTCCAAACGTGTGAAGATTTGTATTGAATATAGTCAGTTATACATGTGTGGTATAAGACTCAAATACCACAAATCTTCTCTATCAGTGACCTGACTTTCCAAAATGATGAACAACTCTTGGTATATTCTGAACAAAGCAAGGTACAATCTTACTGTGATTTACATACTATTTGCGTTATTGCAAAAGTCAGCATACATAAATCAAATGGAGTAGGCTCTGGACTCAGATTACTACAAAAACAAATCTTTCACCTATTGTCTCTGGGTACATTTTTTCCCTCACTTTTAACAGCTTTGAAATTAGGGAATGCATCTAACAATGGCTTCTTACAGTCTCTTTCAACAAGATGGCAGTCAACATCAGCAAACTTAATCAGCTGCTCATAGTGTCATTACTTCAATTGAGTTACCTGCTTTGTGGGTATTACATGTACTGAGTTTAATTACTATATAAAATGCAATTTAAAAAATATGCCATAATTTACTATTGGAAAAAATAGCTATTCACAGGCATGGAAACAGTGTAGTGGGGCATCATTTTGAAATTTTAAAATATTCTTCATTATAAGAATGACCATCATTCAATATTATTTTTTCCAAAGAAAATCTAAATTGCTTCCTTGAAAGGGAAGAGTACATTCCTTCTTGATGAAAGAAAGAAACCATAAATAGATGGTAGCTTATATTTTCTTAATGAAACATGTACGAGGATTGCCTATCACATGCCACTCAATTCAACAGATGACAGGTAAATTTGTAGATTTCACAGAACAAGTACAAGGAATTTCAAAGGAACAAGAGCTGTTGATTTATATTTCATGCAGAAATATAAAGGCATTTTGTAAAGGCATTGTTTAACTCCTAGCATTCATAGTTTAACCTGTAGTATTACTGCCTTCTCAGTTATACATAAAGTGATTGTGAATCTTAAAATCAATGGTATCTTAACCAAGGATGTGAAAGACCTATATGCTGAAAATTACGACATCTTTAAAAGAAATTGAAGAAGACACAAAGAAATGGAAAGACATTCCATGCGTATGGATTGGAAGAATCAACATAGTTAAAATGGCCATATTATCCAAAGCAATACACAGATTTAATGCAATTCCCATAAAAATCCCAATGGCATTTTTTAAAGAAATAGAACAGAAAAATCATCAGAATTTTATGGAACCACAAAAGCCCCCGAATAGCCAAAGCAATCCTAAGAAAAAAGAACAATGCTGGAGGTATCACACTCCCTGACTTTAGCTTGTACTACAAGGCAACAATAATCAAAACAGCATGGTATTGGCAGAAAAACAGACACATAGACCAATGGAATAAAATTGAGAACCCAGAAATAAAGCCACATAAATATGGACAGATAATTTTTGACAAAGAAGAAAAAAACATGCAATAGAGAAAAGACAGCCTCTTCAATAAATGGTGCTGGCAGAATTCGAAAGCCATGTGCAAAAGAATGAAACTGGACTGCTATCTGTCTACATGTACAAAAATTAACTCAAAATGGATCAAAGACCTAAACATAAGACCTCAAACAATAAACTGCATAGAAGAAAACATAAATACTAATACTAAATAATTAGTAATACTAATACTAAACTTATGGACCTTGGGTTCAAAGAGCATTTTATGAATTTGACTCCAAAGGCAATGGAAGTAAAAGCTAAAATAAATGAATGGGACTATATCAAACTTAAACGCTTCTGCACAGCAAAAGAAACCATCGACAAAATAAAGAGGCAGCCAACTGAATGGGAGAAGATTTTTGCAAACAGTGCCTCCCATAAGGGGCTAATATCCAAAATATACAAGGAACTCATGAAACTAAACAACAACAACAAAAAAAAAACAACAACAACAACAACAATCCAATTGAAAAATGGGCAGAGGACCTGAAGAGACGTTTCTCCAAAGAGGACATGCAAATGGCAAATAGACATATGAAAAAATGCTCAACATCACTAATCATCAGAGAAATGCAAATAAAAACTACAATGAGATATCACCTCACCCCAGTTAGAATGGCTGTCATCAACAAGACAAATAGTAACAAATGTTGGAGAGGCTGTGGAGAAAAAGGAACCGTCATACACTGCTGGTGGGAATGCAGACTGGTGCAGCCGCTATGGAACTCAGTGTGGAGGTTCCTCAAAAAATTAAGAATTGAATTACCATATGACCCAGCAATCCCTCTCCTGGGTATCTACCAAAAAAATCTGAAAACATTTATCCATAAAGACAAGTGTGGCTTTACTTGCAACTTTACTTATGGTGGCCAAGACATGGAAACAACCAAAGTGTCCTTCAATGGATGAAACGATAAAGAAGTTGTGGTATATATACACAATGGAATACTATTCAGCAGTAAGAAAAGATGAAATAAGACCATTTGTGACAACGTGGATGGATCTTGAGATTATAATGCTAAGCGAAATAAGTCAAACAGAAAAAGCAGAGAACCATACGATTGCACTGATATGTGGTATACAAACCAAAAACAACAAAGAACAAGACAAACAAATGAGAAACAAAATCTCATAGACACAGACAATAGTTCAGTGGTTACCAGAGGGTAACAGGGGAGGGTGGATAATTGAAGAGGGTAAAGGGTGTCAAACATATGGTGATGGAAGGAGAACTGACTCTGGGTGGTGAATACACAACGTGATTTATAGATGATGTAATACAGTATTGTATACCTGAAATCTATGTAACTTTACTAAAAATTGTCACCCCAATAAACTTTAATTAAAAAAAAAAGAAAGAAAAAACGAGGCGTAGAGAGGAAGTAAGTTGCATAAAGCCACACAACAGTTCCTGGTTCCTGGTGTACAATATGTGTGGTGAAAAGAGTGTCTGCAATACTTATTTAAACCTCAATAATAAAAATAGAAATTAAACAGTTTAAAAAAATCAATGGCATCTTATATCGAACAAAATATGGTACATAAATGTACAAAATATTTAGAAATCCTGTGGAACAATTCTTCATTGTCTTATAAATTGAAAGATGTCTAGAATTACTGGCTCCTGACCACTAAATAACATGATTGTGACAACAAAAAAATACCCCATAAATGGCAAAACACCACCAGGGAGGGAGGTGATACTGCTTCTATTGGGAATTGTTGTCCTAGAGCTTATTCTAGGAACTCGTACTAATAGGTGTTCAATAAGTGCTTTCCAAAAGATGATTAACAAATTACTAAGTTTTAGAATTTTCCAATAGGTTGAATATTACTGGCTCAGCCATTGACCCTTGGTCGAGGATTGATAATTTGATAATTCTTACTGTGCACTTTAGTTCTCTTATTTAATAAAATTTGCCTCCCATTTAGTAGTGCTTTGTTTCAGCAGTTGAGATCATAACATTATTCATTTATTTACTCCCGAGACATAACATTTAACAAATACTCATTAACAATTTACCATGAACCAGACATTGTAGTAAGTACTATGAAAACAGTGTAAAACAACTTGTGTATAGATCTTGCCCTTACTTAGCTTACACTGTCATAGGCAGAAAATCAAACAAGCAACAATAATAAAATAAGTATTATGAAGGTAGTGAGGAAGTAGAAATGAGATTCATTTGAGTTTTAGTCATAGTAATTCATTTTGTCAGTAACAGATGTTCTTATCTAGGATACAGATATCATTGTCACTTCAGTACCTCTGGAGGCTACCATAAAAATTCAATTTCCATGAGACTCTTTTGACTCAGTGGAGAAAATGATTAGCAGAATAAATGGGGGTATGGACTTCTTATTTTACATTGGTAAGAATAATGGATGCTTTGCATGACAAATGTTGAAATCAGAAGTCTCTACACCAAGTTTTCACTCTTCATTTATTTTCTCAAGAACTCTACAATCTCAGTCTCAAAATGGAACCAGAAGAGCTCAGTAGTAGGCCTTTATGGGCTGTCTGGAAAAAGAGGTCCTGGATGCTCTTCAAATTGAACATAGAAATAATTTACACCTGCCATCTATTCTGTCAAACATAATACAAAGTGGAAGAAAGATCCAAACTTCATTTTTATCAAGTTAGTGAGCAATTTAATGATATAATCCCTCACTGACATTTTTCTTATTAGATGCGTTTTAATGTACTTTTTTAAAAAAAATGTTACTAATATTATTGAATTGCAAAAAAAAACCTTAATTATTTTATAGATTATGATCAATATTTAAAAATGATTTTCTTCTCTTCCTTACAGCAAAACACAATCTACCCCAGACTCCAGCATTTTGAAAGGAAAAAAAAAAGATGACTAAACATCAGAAATAGAATTAAATTAATAAGTGTAGTAAATTTGCTGCAAGCACTTGTGTTATTATTGTGAATTTCTGAATTCACAATATGCTGAAGAGATAATCTTAAATGTCACCAAAACCCAATTTCTGTGTCATCATATTTTCATCATCATATTAAAATGTTTTTCTTTGTACGAGAATGGTAGAAAATAACGTAACCAAAACTAAAGTCCTAGGTCAAAAGAGTGATAACTGATCCTTCAGTGAGCTCAGATTTATGTCTTTTTAAATAAAGAGTCAAATGCAGCCTTTAAGGAACCCAAACAATCTTTGAGAAATACACCTCTAATATAGTTGAAAATATTTTTGTACTCTGAAATAACTCAATTTAACGTAGTGAATTAAATATTCTATACCCCAATTGCTATAGTATCTTATCCATTATTTTTCCCAAATTTCAGACTCATTTTTGACCATTGAAATCTTTTCATGTAGATATTGGAGCATTAATAGAAGCCCTCCCCCTCTATTTCCTCTTTTTACCACCCTCCCTACCACGCCAAATCTTTTGTTCCACATTTCAGAATCACATAGATGAGAAGCTCACTGTTTGCCAGGGTGTTAACAAGATCATCTAAAGTAATGTAAGTGGGTAGCACTTACAGATAAAACACAGCATCATGAATATGGATGCACAAACAGTCAAGTTTGATACCTTAGAAATCCACAAATGCTACAGTTCAATCTAAAAAAAGAAATTTACTATCTTGCTCCTTCTGTCTTTTAATGAACTAAATGCTTTCCCATTCTGCTATAGTAGCATTTATCATACATTTAAAATTGACCGTTGAAAAATCCCAACACATGATAGTCTGACTCATTACTATAAAACCCACAAACACTGGTGCATCTGTACTTTCTCAAAATATAAAGGTTGTGATAGGTCATTGAAAATAATTTTTCTTCTCTTTACCGCTTGACAGTAAATCAGTTAACTGGAAATGTGGTTCTGACTCATTATTGTAAGAGATGCCTCCTCTAATCCCAGTGGAAAGAGAGGACATCCTCTGAGATACTTTCATAGGTGTGGAGTCATAAAGGTAGTAGACCTCAACAATTTCATTTACCAGATAAAGAAACCAAGAGCTAAAGAAGTCAATATACTTGCCCAAAAAAAACAGCCAGCTGGTGGATAAATATTAACAAAAATTGACTTGACTTAATTAATCTCTCATTAGGTCCTTATTTCATTCTCATATGGGCATGTTCTCTCAAAACAAACAAAGAATTTGGCTTGAATACAGTGGGCTAATATCAATACCTGTAATCCAGGCATGCGAAAGACAAGAAGATGGGCTAGAAAACCAAAAAATATTTTCCATCTCTGAAATTCCATGAAGTGGTGATCTATATGTATCACTGCTATTAAGGGTACAATTTTTATAGTTTTCGACAAAGGACCCAAAAACATACAATAGAGAGAAGACAGTCTCTTCAATAAATGGTGCTGGGAGAATTAGAAAGCCACGTGTAAAAGAATGAAACTAGACTGCTCAGTCACCATGTACCAAAATTAACTCAAAATGAATCAGAGACCTAAACAAAAGATCTGAAACAATAAACTACATGGAAGAAAACATAGGCACTAAACTTATGGACATTGAGTTCAAAAAGGATTTTATGTATTTGATCTTAAAGACAAGGTAAGTAAAAGCTAAAATAAATGAATGGGACTATATCAAACTTAAACTTAAAAGCTTCTGCACAGCAAAAGGAACCACTGAGAAAATAAAGAAGCAACCAACTGAATGGGAGAATATTTTTGCAAACAATGCCTCCAAGGGGCTAATATCCAAAATATGTAAGGAACACATATAACCCAACAACAAAAAAACCAAAAATCCAATTAAAAAATGGGCAGAGGACCTGAATAGACATTTCTCCAAAGAGGACAAACAGATGGCCAATAGACATATGAAAAGATGCTCAACATCACTAATCATCAGAGAAATGCAAACAAAAACCACAATGAGATATCACCTCGGTTAGAATAGATATCATCAAGACAAATAATAACAAGTGTTGGAGAGGGTGTAGAGAAAAAGGAACCCTCATACACTGTTGGTGGGAATGCAGATTGCTGCAGCCGCTATGGAAGGCAGTGTGGAGGTTCCTCAAAAAATTATAGATAGAATTACCATATGACCCAGCAATCCCTCTCCTGGGTCTACTCAAAAAATCTGAAAACATTCATCGATAAAGACACATGTGCTCCAATGTTCCTTGCAGCTTTATTTACAGTGGCCAAGACATGGAAACAACCAGTGTCCTTCGATAGATCATTGGATAAAGAAGATGTGGTATATATACACAATCAAATACTACTCTGCCAAAAGAAAAGATGAAATAGTGTCATTTGTGACAACGTGGATGGATCTTGAGATTATTATGCTAAGTGAAATAAGTCACACAGACAACATCGAGAACTACATGACTTCACTGATATGTGGGATATAAATCTGAAAGCAGCAAAGGAACAAGACAAAGAAAGAAACAAAAACTCATAGACACAGACAATAGTTCAGTAGTTACCAGAGGGTAACAGGGGAGGGCGGATAATTGAAGAGGGTAAAAGGTGTCAAACATATGGTGATGGAAGGAGAACTGACTCTGGGTGGTGAGCACACAATGTGACATATAGATAATATATTACAGAATTGTACGCTTTAGACCTATGTAATTTTACTAACCATTATCACCTCAATAAATTTTAATTAAAATAAACACAATAAATTTTAAAAAGAAAAATAATTAGAAAATTGAGTGGTTAAATAATGAATTTCTTCTTTATCTCTTTCTACACAAATCTTGAAGCTCATGAATCACAGAGAAATATTTTTTTTCAGTTAGAATTAGATTTACTTCTATCAAGTTCAAGCTGCTTACCTGTACCATTATAAGTTTGTTTTATAAGCCCTTTTCTGGTTGGCTCTCAGAACCAAATCCAGCTGTCTTTCCCCTACTTTATAATGCTGATTTGAAATCTGCATACTACGTTTCTTCCTTGCCAGCTGACTTGATGTTCGGCTCTACCAATAGTGGATGTTAGAGGGGAAAAGATGAGACTACAGGAGAGAGACTTTTTTCCAGCAATATCTACTATGTAACTTAAAGAAATTAAAGATTCTTTTAGGAATGCTACGGAACTCTCTCGTCCTCAGACTGTGACTTCAGTTGAGCTTGACATTTTCTTTATGTAAAAACTTAAGTGGATGCAATAGAATTTATCGCGTATCTCAGTCCATGTTGTTTGTTATCATTACCAGTATAATGTCCTTCTAAATGGATTCTGACATTAACTTTAAGTCAGTGTTTTAGCAAATGATTTTGTAATTTATGTTCTGTATTCGTTAGGTTCCGGTCAGGAGACACAGATCACACCTGTCATTTGAACTAAAAAATTTTAACATAAATAATTGTTAACTAAAATTACATATAAAATGTAACATATGGGTTGCAAAATTACAAAAATAGTTTAATTTGAATCTTTGCCAAGTGTCTCATGTAAAATTTGGGGCACTGTTTAGTAAAGAACGGTAGTGTCTGGAATTAGAAACTGAATGGGACTGTTTAGAAACTGGTAGTGTTTGGAAACATTTAGAAACTGAATGGTAGTGTCTGGATTGATTCAGACAAAACTGAGAATCTTCAAAGCCTGAGTCAGTCGTCCTTTCTTATCAGGAGAATGAGCTTGCTTCGCCTGAGTATCCTTCTTTTGCTTGTAAACCCTGCAATAACCTCACCTGAGACAGATGTCTTCCTAGGGATGCCTGTCCGGCTCAAGATGCACTCAAACCATTGCTTTGCCCCAAGAGCCATAACTAGGTTCAAATATAAACTTACAGACTCCAGGGGGTCGATATAAGTATGACCCAAGAGGAAGCAGTTTTATACCAAAATAATTGCAATACTTTGATAATGTATATTGGAGAATACTGAAAAATATGTATGTGAATAAATTTTTGTTTGTTATTCCAAGGAGGACAGATTGTAATACTATATCATGCTGAATTCTTTGATATGAGGGCACTTCCTAGAGATATCGAGTTTAATGTGTTAGATTGTACAGCTAAAATGTTTAATTGGTTGACTGAAATTTGGACTCAGTGGTAGCGTGTGTTTAATGAAATTGAGATGCCAGTGTTTTCCCAGCACAAAGTAGGGAAAGGAATGCACAGACTGAGGAAGACAGAAATGTTGTAATGGACTTATCCTGTATAAGCTTCACACACACACACACACACACACACACACAGACACACACACCAACAATTTCCTGTGAGAAGGCCCAGAAGACACTCCTGTCACCAACTCTGAGAAATATATTAGTGAGGATGTCCTTAAAAATATCTGTATTTGCAATAAATGAACAAACAAAACAAAACAGAAATGGATTCATAGATACAGAGAACAAACTGATGGTTGCTAATAAGAAGGTGGTTGAGGGATGGGTGAGAAAGGTGAAGGGATTAGAAAGTATAAGTTGGTAGCTACAAATTAGTCACGGGGATGTGAAATACAGTATGAGAATATACTCAATAATGTTGTAAAGACTATGTAGAGTGTCAGATGCATACTAGACTTATTAAGATGATCACCGCACAGATTGTATAAATGTCTAACCACTGCAGTGTATACCTGAAACTAATATAAAATATAATTGAATGTCAACTATAAATATATATATATAGTTGTAGCTACCAATTTATATTTATATACTTATTTATACTTATATATATATATATATACCGGGGGTGCCAAAAACATGTATACACATTTTAAGAGATGTTAACACTTTGGTCAACATTGCTCAAGTTTCAATGTTGGTCCAGTTCATTGGTCCAGTTTCAAGTAGTAGTTCGCCATAATTAGAAGTGTCTGGACGCAGATGGTAACCATTTTGAGCACCTCTTGCAATTGTAGAAGTCAAACATGACTTGTATTCATCTTTTGTTATTGGTATATATTAATACAGTTTTTTCCTCGCTTAAAATGTGTATACATTTTTTTGGCACCCTCTGTATATATACATACTATATATATAGTCATGGGATGTAAAGTACAGCATAGGGAATATAGTCAATAGTATTGTAATAGCTAAGTACAGTGTCAGAGGGATAGTAGACTTGGGGTGGGGGGTTATCACTTTGTAAGGGGTATAAATGTCTAACCATTACACTGTTTGCACACCTGAAACTAATTTTAAAAATCTGTATTTTCTCTCATTTCTAGACCAGTAATAACCTTTGGTATAATGTCATTGAGATGGGTTCCCTCATTACATGGGAGATTTCAATGTAGCAGAGATCAAACTGCAGCACTTTACTGCCAAAGACAAGGTAGATACTTTAAATATAAAGGGCTCAGACACCTACTAGTGGTTAGAATATTTTGACCCATAGGGATGTTTGGTGATGACTAGGAGATAAATGTGTCCCCGGTAATGACATATATTGGCAGCCTACTAGAAAATTGCTTGATCTATAAAGAAATTCTGATTTTCATAGCCAAAAGCCTGCCACAATGATCATTGCCCTTCATCCAGTTTCAACATGGAAAAGGGCCTGGATTTAAAAAGGGGTGAAAAGCTAGGAACAATAAAGCCATATACCACAAGAACCTTAGCTCTATGGAGATGGAGGAAAGTCGCATTTCCAATTCTCTCCTACACCTTGTGTCTAATGTCAATAATCCATTAAACCCAAGTTCATTAATAAACAACTTTTCAGAGACCATCAACTAAAAAACACAAAAAGAATTTGATCTGGTACATAAGTTGATTATACGTTTTGCTGAATCTACATCATAGATTTTCAAAGATTTGGTAATTAAAAATGTCATAATATTGAAATTTTTCTCATCAATGGTACCTACACTTGTAAACAGCTACTCACCAGGTTTCCCTGAAAATAAGACCTAGCTGGACAATCAGCTCTAATGTGTCTTTTGGAGCAAAAATTAATATAAGAACTGGTTTATATTATATTGTATTATATTA
Source organism: Rhinolophus sinicus (assembly GCF_036562045.2). Lineage (NCBI taxonomy): Eukaryota > Metazoa > Chordata > Mammalia > Chiroptera > Rhinolophidae > Rhinolophus > Rhinolophus sinicus. The sequence continues at coordinate 128,695,554 of NC_133755.1, forward strand.
TATTATATTATATTATATTATATTATATTATATTATATTATATTATATTATGTTATTATATTATGTTAAAGACCTGGTCTTATATTATAGTAAAATAAGACCAGGTCTTATATTAATTTTTGCTCCAAAAGACACATTAGAATTGATTGTCTGGCTAGGTCTTATTTTCAGGAAACACAGTCAGGATTTTCATGGCTCAATATTGTATCTTCTTTTACATTCATTATAAAATTTACAAATTCTATTAATATTTATAATTTCCTTTGAGAAGAAAAACTATCTGGATAGTTAATATTTTTAGTCTAACAGTACACTGACATTCCCCAGTGAATGAAATGTGTACTTTCCATCTTATAGTCTCAAGATAGCAATAGTTGTTTTTTGGAAGGCAAACTACTATCTCAAAAGAGCAAAAAATATTATAGACCATGGACATCATCACACATTTTGAGCAGTATACAATTTCTAGTAAGATAGCTTGACTGAGAGATTTTCCACGATTTCAAGGACAGACCTCTGATTTCTTTTTTTTTAATTAAAATTTATTGGGGTGACAATGGTTAGTAAAGTTATATAAGTTTCAGGTGCACAATTCTATATTACATCATCTATACAACACATTGTGTGTTCACCACCCAGAGTCAGTTCTCCTTGTGTCACCATATATTTGACCCCATTTACCCTCATCTACCATCCCTTACCCTCTGGTAACCACTAAGCTATTGTCTATGTCTATGAGTTTTTGTTTTCTTTATTTGTTTATCTTGTTTTCAGTTTTATATTCCATATATCATTGAAATCATGATTCCCGACTTTTCCCGTCTGAGTTATATACACAATGGAATACTAGTCTGCCGTAAGAAAAGATGCAACAGTGCCATTTGTGACAACAAAAATGGATCTTGAGATTATTATACTAAACAAGACCTCTGATTTCTTTCTACTGTGGTTGAATATTCTCACCAGGCTCTGGTCCCCTTGTTTCCAGCAACAAATCACTGCTGCCACCAACATTACTGAGTTTATCCTTATCTGCCATTATTTACCTATCTACCACCCTAACCCCCACATGTTCCCACTCACTTCCAAGACTCACACCTCCATCCAGCGCTACTCCAGCTCAGAGAATCAGTGAGGTAGCAGTGATACAGCACAGTGGGGGGTCCTACACCATGATTCCTCCTTCTTTCCTCTTTCCCTGCTGCAAGGGAAAGCTGTTTATTTCTATGATCAGTTTAAATACATTTATTTTAGAGTTTCATTCAGATTATTCAATAATTTCAAGTCACTCTGTGTGGTTTATTTCTCATATTATTTGCTGTTTTTATATTACCTCCATGGAGAGTTCACCCTCCATGGACAATAAATTATTTCTTAGGTCTTTTTGACACATATAAGGCACATGGAATATGCACTATAAACATGACTTTGCGACCTAAACCTTCACGATGGAGGGAAAGGCAAAAGACTGGGTATGGCGAGAGAGAAGGATGTATAAATTTAAACACAAAGCAAAAATGGGTGAGCAATAGAAAGAATTTCTATGGAGAAATGAGAATTTAAAAGATTGTGGAGAGCAACTGGTGTAAAACTTAAAAGTCCTATTTATAAGTTGATAAATAGAAATAATTTGAAAGGAATGCATGGAAAGAAAGTTTATGGCCTAAGCACAACTTGGTGAAAATTATTTGGCAGCTGTGCCTAGTACCAATTTTAATGGGGAGTGGGTGGATGTAGGAAGTCCAGCAAGAAGATGATTGAAGTGATGGAAAGGAAGCATGACGTGTGCCCACACAACTGGATAGGTTGCAGAAAACAGAGGAGCAGTCAGAGCAGCGTAGTTTTCAACAAATCCGATAGTTGTGTGTCTATAACATGCCAGGCTCTCAATAGAATTTTGGGCAAAAATAACAAAAGTAACCATGATCTCTGTATTTATAAAGCATAAAAGATAAGGAGCGTGAAAAAAAAAAAAAAAGGTTTCCCTGAGAAACACTTTATCTGAAGGAAAAGTTGGAGTTAACCAAGAGCAGGTTGGAGGCAAGGACAACATATGCGAAAAATACAAATTTTCATCAAACTCAGTCTAAATTTTGGGCTACATTGCGATCATTCGTGTCCCACGACTTGCATAAGACCTCATCACGCACTCATTCAGCAAATATTTATTGAATGGCTTACTTTGTACCAGTCACAGTTCCAGATGCTTGGGATAAAATGAAACAAATCTTATAATATGGTGGAGAAGAGAGAAAAGTAAACTGACCATTTCAACACATTGTAATAAGTGCTGTGTAATTCCAGGAAAGAAATAGCATTAATATTAGGTTGGTGCAAAAACAATTACGGTTTAAAAGGTTAAAAATAATTGCAAAAACAGCAATTACTTTTGCAACAACCTAATAGTAGCAACAGTTTCTCCAATTACAAAATAATAACTATTATTACCAACTTCATGAGAATTATCTTCACAGTCGATTTTTAAATTGCATTAAATATCTTATACAAGAAAATGTAGTTGTAAGAATGCAAAAGATGATTAGAACCTCCGGTGCTCCTTCCTTGCCACAAACGGTGCAGGGACCCTGGCACCTTGGGCAGAAAGAGGACCAGGTAGGGCTAGAAGTGTCAGCTCCTTGGTTCAGCTTTGTGACTCCTGCTGCTTTCATTTCAAATACAGAATAAAATCACATAATAAGAAACCTTTTCATAAACAGCAGGAGAAAAAGTGAGAGGGCACTAAATACTAATGTAAAGCCAATGCCACCCAAGGCATAGAGTTTAAGCTGCTTATCCTCTGAGAGAAGCAGTTGTTTTGCCAGCAGGAACCCTTGTCACCGTAAGTGGACCCGCAGAGTAACCACAGGTCTTGTGAGTGATTGGAGGCAGCAGGAAGGAGACGATTTCTTGAATCCACCCTCCTGAGCCTCCGCAGAGATCGGAGTGAGAATTTTGGCATATTTACAACAATTATTTGGGTATCTTCCATCACCAAAATGGGATATGTAATGTCTCACATTCCACTTATTTAGCAATAACACATTTAAGGTGCCAACTTCAGACTTCTCAGGAAACTGTAGAATGGAATTCTGCCAACAGCCAAAGAAGGTTTCTAAGGGCTTGGCTGAGAAAAGGAATCATCCGAGAGTAGTTCCTAATCCAGCATGAAAGGTCACACGAGTCAAGATCTGTTGCCAAAATGCTGCTACTGAGGATTAATTAACATCAACTGAGCAAGCAAGAGTGCCTGGCATGCTACCAAGATGGTGTTTCTCAGCCCTCCGCCAGAAAAAATGATTATGGAGATTCAAGCTAGCAGGGCCAACATGCAATGATCACCTCTCTGGCCATAATAAAATGGAAAAGGGCTGATGTGATTACAAAGGTAAATTCCTCTCCACTTTCAGGTAGACAAAAAATCAGTTCCGTAGTCATTGCCTAAGACTGTTTCTCTTTTCTATTCACAGAGAAATAGACAAAATAACTAAAATTTATTGAATTCTAAATATATGTCAGACTCTGAGTTGGGTCCATTTTGTTTGTTTGTTTGTTTGTTTGTTTAATGATTTAGGCTTCACAATAACCCTGCAAAGTATTATTATCCTCGTTATACAGATGAGGGAAACTGATGCTTTAAGTATTGGCCAGAGACACCAAGCAGATGAATTCTCTACCTCCAAAGCCAATGCTCCCTTTCCCCAGAACGCTGCCTGTGCTTCGTTGGACATAACCCATTCATTATTTACTGCAAAAAGACTTGGAATAATAACCAAAATATTGTTTCTTACTGGAGGACACTCTAATCCTTCTCACTAGCTTAGTCTGGGCCACATCTCTTCAGCACATTTAATGATTAGTAATCATTAGTGCTGAGTATTGGTTTAATCCAATCAGTATCGGTTTAATACCTAGAACCAGATGCATTGTTGCCAGAAGCCACAAACCTAGAGTATAAAATAGAGCATACATTCCATACCTTGGTATTTCACTATGGTTTACTGGAAGCAGAACTTAGTTTTTTGGTGGGCAGTAAAACTTGAAGTGCCTCCCTTTGTCTGCATGTCTTTTGCTCTAAGATTGGCCCATTTAGTGTGACACATTAGCAGGACATGAAAATTTTTCTGTTTTTTCTCCCCACTTCTGCAAAGGCACAATTTCAAAGCCCAGAATTATGATTACATGACCATTTTGGAGGGTAAAATAGATGACTTGTACTTGATTTCTAACATATAACATTTTTGAATGATGACATATTTTAATATTTTCTGAAGAAGCACGAAATGATCAAATGGAAAGGAAAGGCTGAGATGTTAATTACCATAGGACCGTTAATATGCCATAATAATTACTGTAAATCTATATTGTCAGATTCTAACTTGTGGTTGGTTATTCCTATAACCAATCTAGCCCAAAGATTCTGTTGTATTTGTTTTTCTTTTTGTCATTTACTTTTTTTTTTCCAGCTATCCTCAAGCACATAGATCAATGTTTTTGGATTGTAGAGTAATTGGGCATTCAATAAAACAAACATGTATTGAACTACTTTTTTTTTTTTTTTTTTTTTTTTTCCAGCCAACGCCCACATGGCTAGTAAATGGGTTGGGAGTATGGGATTTGCTGGTATTTGAACCTGAGTAATCCAGATTCAGAGCCTGGCTTCTTCACCACTATGCTCTACTGTTTTTCCTGCTTTATAGATAAGGACGCTGCAACCCATGGAGGTTAGGTGCTCTGCCCACAGCCAATAGGCAAAGTGGCAGAATCAGGATCTTTATGCTTCCAGGTCATTACATTTCTGTTATATTCCATTATCTCCTTTTTCCTGCCCCCATTATAACCCCTGTCTCCCCCGGATTTCCTAATTCTGTTAGTGACTCCCTTGTGTTCTCAGTTACTCTGGCTGAAACCTGTCATCCTTTTCTGACTTTTTCCGTAACCCACCAGTTGCCCAGTCCTCTACATTTAATTTTACCACATCTCTCTCATTCTAGTCTTACATCTCCTTTCTTCATTGCTCCTGCCTTAACTCAAGTTTTCACCTAATTTTAGACTCCCTTTCTCTTCCTTTCCCTGATCTCCAGAGCCAACTATTTTCAGCTCTTCTGAGTGATTCTTTTGGCATATATGTGTCCTTGACTTTAAGGAATCTGTGTATATCACTCCTGCTTGAATTTTTAATATTAGTTATGACTATCAATTTCTCACAATAGATGAAGATTTAGCTCTCTTTCTCCCCAGCTTTCATCACATATTTTGCAATCTTCATCCTTCTTCAAATATAGATACATTGCAATTTTGGTTGTATCAGTGTTTACATTGTTTTGACTAAGTAAATGCTTTTATTGATTTCTGTAGCATAACATGATGTCTTTCCCTTCTCTGAACAGTTTGCTTCCTCTGAAGTTTCATTTGCTTAACTTTTCTGTCATGAATTCAACTACAAATTCTCCCCTATTGTGTCAGTATCTTCTCAATACATTCAAACAGCTCAGCTGTCCTTTCAACTGGACTTCTCTCAGTGGAACTTTTGACCTGCTCCATGAAGACTTTTGACCTGCTCCATGGAGCCACCACCAGTCCCACCCCAGGCCAGCTGCACTGCTGCCAATATTACGTCTCCATTCACCATCCTACTGGTGATTTCCTTCTTCTAACTCTTGGGTTGGATCTCTGTTTTCCAGATCCAATGTCTTCTTCTTTCTAGTTATATCATCTCATTTTACTGACATAGCCTAAGAACAGGTGCAGAAGAGGTACATTTTTTGAGAACTGTTAAACTTTATCCTCACATTTGATAAAGATAATGCATGAGTGTAGCAGTCTAGGTTAGAAAACAATATCTTTTAATCCCTAGTGTTACTATTGTCTGTGATATTTTTATCCTTGATCCTTTGTATGAACCTCCTTCTACTACTACTGCTATTTACTTTGTTATCTCTCTGGAAGCTTGCAGGATGTTTCCTTTGTCTACAATGTTCTAAAATTTTACAGTGTTGTGCTTTAGTCAGGGTCTATTTCCATCCATTCTCCTGAGCACTCAACTCAGAGAGCTCTTCCATGTGGAAACTTATGTCTTTTAATAGTGAGATTCACATATGTGTAAATATGTATTCATATTATATGTAACATGTATAATAGATTATAAATACCATATACAGCATTTATAAAATAATTGAAATATTATATATAATTGAAATATATATCATTGAAAATTATTCCCCTATACTTTCTCTATTTTCTTTCTGAATTCCCTAATATTTATATGTATAACTGCCTGGAATGTTCCTGTTTTCCTCAGTATTCTGGGAGATTTTCTTAACTTTTACTTCCAGTCATTGTAAGAGGTTTTTTTGTGTGTTTTTTTCATTCCTGCTGTCATATTTTAAATTTCCAGTAGTTCTTTTTTTGGTCTTGGCTCCATTTCATAGTACTGATTCTGTTTCGTGACACCATCTTCTTTTTGCCTCTCAGACGACAGTAATGATTGATTTCTCCAAGATTTTCTTCTTCCTGTACAGTCTGTTTTTCAAAGTTTTTATTTTGGTCCCTATCTCCCATATCAGAGGTTTTATTCAAATCTGGTAGCCCTGGGGTTTCAGCTTATATTTCAGAATGGCCCACTAAATGGGCTGTTTGGAAGCCTTGAATAAATGGGTGGGGCTGTCAATGAGGAACTTGACCAAAAGGTAATCTCAAAGGCCAGACTGGATTTGGGAAGATACATCCGACATCAATTTCTTTAAAACTTTTCTTTTTGGTTGATCAGACTCCCCAGGGAAAAATCTCCAATTTCTGCATGTATGGTACTAACCTAGCTATCAGCATTATGGTAAATGAGATGGGGGAAGGGCTGAGAGTCTCAGAGTAAGAGTAAATTTTCACATAATGTGCCTATTTTCATACAATATTCACCCCTTCAAATCTGCTTGCTATAGCCCAGTTCAAAGACCCTTTGTTTAACAATCCTCAGAGAACAAATCTCTGGTCTCCTGCCAAAGAGGGAGATTGTCTTGGCTTTATCCCATAGAAGAAAGAATAGAAGGGATAAAGGAAATCAGAGTACTCTACCTTAAAAATATGTCTCTTTGACATAAAAATTATTTTGAACTAACGGCAATTAAGAAGCAGCAGACCTAGGCTGGCCCGACGGCTCAGGCGATTGGAGCTCTGTGCTCCTAATGCCAAAGGCTGCCAGTTCGATTCCCACATGGGCCAGTGGGCTCTCAACTACAAGGTTGCTGGTCCGATTCCTCGACTCCTGCAAGGGATGGTGGGCTGTGCCCCCTGAAACTAACAATGGCAACTGAATCTGGAGCTGAGTTGCGCCCTCCACAACTAAGATTGAAAGGACAACAACTTGACTTGGAAAAAGTCCTGGAAGTACACACTGTTCCCCATTAAAGTCCTGTTCCCCTTCCCCAATTAAAAAAAAAAAAAATTTAATTAAAAATCTTAAAAAAAATTTTTTTTTAAAGCAGCAGACTAGAAAAAGCTCCCGCTTTTCTGCCTTAAAGGAGATATAAATTCTGCTTTTACTAGAGAGAGACTTATCAGCCCAGAGAAGGCAGTAAAGGAATCTGCGAACAAAGTTCTCTCCATGAGTGTCCACCCACATATTTACCTTCCCATAGTTTGCTGCTCTTGGAAACTTAAAACTGCCTTTCTTTGTCATGTCATTTCTCTGCAGATTGAGTGTTCTTTGTTGAAAATGCTCTACAGGCTACCATCTTAAGTTACTTCTAATTTAGGTTTCTCCGAGGTGATGTGCACAGCCCATATTAGTAAACTTGTTTTTCTCTTGTTAATCTGTCTGTTGGTTAAAGAGTCCCAGCTGAAAACCTAAAATGGATAGAGGTCAAATTTTGCCTCCCCTACAACACTATCTTCTACCTAAACAAATTCTCAATTAATTCTTCTGTTTATAGCCCTAAATTCACTTATACTCTCAGAGTCACCTGATGCCACTAATTCCCCAGCCATTAAGAATTTTGCAGTGTAACTTGGGTTATTTTTCAGCTCTTCACATATCTCAGGTCTGCTAATTCAGTTTTTGTTCATCCATCTCCTTTGCCAGGTTCAAAATGTTTGGGATTGGCTCCTCTTCGCTCTATTTGTTCTTTTAGGTTTAAAAACTAAAATATCTTCATTGTCATATTAGTGTAGTTTGTTTGGGAGAGAGGACAGAGGTTCAATTCATGTGTTTGACTTCAGCGTGTAACTAGATACTTGCCTTCATTTCCTCTTGTCTAGTCAGTTACCAGTCTCTTACCTCTCTGATCTTATCATTTCTCTGCTTAGAAACAATCAGCTTTCCTGTTGACTACAGCCAACTATTTCCATTGACCAACTAGTTCATTGTCTCCACCACTATTCACATGAACAATTACCTTTCAACACAATGATTCATTTGCTTACAATTCCTGATGTTATGACACTTCATACTTGGCCTTAGCCTACCAATATGACTTTCTACATATGATTTCTAGTACCCCCTGCTCCAGCCAAGATTTTTAATTTTTTGTTCCCTTAATCTGCTATGTATTTTCTTCACTCTGACTTTTCCTGTACGTTTTCTGATGACTGGAGTGTCCATATCTAGAATACAAATTCTTCTGAGCCACCAAAGCCCAGGTCAAATTTACCTGTGTACTTCACATATAGCACTTCACACACTTCATTTGTTTTTACTAAAAATATTATTTCTATTATTAGTTTCATTGAATTATATAAACTCCTGGAGAGTGTGAATTCTGTTTTAATTCTTTTATCATAGCCAATGCAATAAACACATGGGCTCATTTAATCGAATGAAGCTTTTCCTACCCATATATACAAGAATATATAATAATTTTGAAAACCTTAAAATATTTTTCCTACTCTTACATTTTATTTATGTATATATTTCAAAAGGCAATGAGAAAGAGAGAGAGAGAGAGAGAAACAGAGAGAGAGAGAGAGAGAGAGAGAGAGAGAGAGAGAGAGAGAAGAAGGAAGGAAGGAAAGGAAAGGAAGGAAAGAAGAAAAAGAAAGAAAAGCCCACTCATTTATTCATCTCTGCTAGTTTAATGGATTCACAGCAATTGCATAATTCTAACCATGGTCTGAAATTTGATTGCAAATTGTGTATCTATGAGGAAAAGAATTCATTATCCAAATGTATAATTTTTCCCATAAAATATATTGATAGATATTTCTGTGCGGCTTACTGCTGAAAATTTACATATGACTCACTAAAGCAATTTCTTCAGATAAAAGAACATTGCTAACAGGAGGGGTTCATGGGTATTATTATAGTAACTTCAAAAAGATAGCCAAGCATTCTTTTTTGAGTCATTTTTAAAATCTACTTCAGCATTTAAAAAATATTGTGTGTCAGCAAGAAGAACAAGGTGATTAACAGTAGTGTGACACAGTAGAAATTTTTGCAGATTTGTCAAAATAAATGCAGTTTTAGAGTCAACATTCTCCCCAGTTCTTATTTTCAGGGCCATATTTTAATAACTTACTTCTGTTTATGATTAGTCATTTTGTATTATACCATTTAACATAAATAGCTCCTCCTCATTGATCATTTTCTTTGTGCTAAGCACTTTGTATCCATTCTTACTTCATAGTTACAAAATCCCATTGGATATTATTATTCCCATTTTTACAGATGTGTAAAATAAGGCTTAAAAGGAAACTAAGTAAATTGTCTAGGGTCAAACAGCAAGTGAATGGTTCTCTTTCACTTACTAAATGATTTTTACTTTCAGGTTATTTTTACATGCTAGTTATCAGTTTGTCCATATAACTTTCCTATCTAGTTTTTCTACTTTGACTTTTATCCAAAAATCAGTGGGAAAGAAATTATGTACAAAGGTTGGTTTGTAATCTGGAGTGAACAGTTAAAAAGAAAATTACCTACATAGACATTCTCTAAAGTGTGTATCTTTTGCATGCTATTTGTGTGTTTAGCTCTATATGTCATGTCTGTGCACACAGGAGAGGTGGGAACTGTGCTCTTCAAGGTTGTCTGTCTTCCTTTTGCACTTGTTCATAAAGGTCATTGCGCTTCATGCTGTCTGTACATCCAGCAAGAAAGCCTTATTATCCACAGAAGTTTTTATCACCTCATCACAGTCTGTCTAAACTCTTTGCTTTCTATCAGAAGCATTTAAGAAACATATGCTATAATGGGAAGCATATTTCTCCTTAAGACTAGGCTAAAGGGACCCAAATGTTATTTTTCATTGATTATGCATCCAGCACTGTGATACACAGTTTTAAAAACTCTTGTTTCATGTTAAGCACAATCCTCTGTCAACAAAGTTGAGCCCCTTCCATTATACTGTAAACAATAATACAAACGGAGCCACTTTAAAATGGAGTCGGAACAGCCAAGCCAGAGGAACTACTCTGCAGTCGTCTGCCTCAGATCTTTGGAATGTTAAAACAGGACAAAATAACCTTTGAACTGGGCCTAGGGCAACATTATGCTCCAGAATAACTGTTTGCAAAGATAACAAGAAAGCAGTTATTATGACTGCTGGACTATGGGACTGAAAACTCTAAACAAAAACATTGTTTAGAGTTAATATCGCTATATTATGTTATCTGCACCAACAGAAATGCCTTCCTTCTACTGATGTAACTTTTCTCCTTCTCATCAACACCTACTGCTTTTATCTCCTAATTGGAACACTATTTGGGCTTCCTTCTGAATTAATGATTCCCAAGTAGCAATTCTTATTGATCTCAATAAATGCCTGTTGCCTCTTAGTTTGAAAGGACTTTTATTTGGGGGTTAACAATATCACCTTATCTTTTCAGTAGCATAAATTGAAGTTATATTCATGCTCAACCACTCAACATCAAATAAATGACAGACATATCAAAGAGCACACATTCACTAAATTATGTACTGAACACCTAGTATTCACAATTGGGTGGGTACTGAACTGACACATAAGTGATTGAAATGGGCATTAATGTACTGTATATTTGCAGAGAATCCTGATGTTCCCTAAAGTGTACACAACAAGGACAATCAACCAGCTATATCCCAAATTTGGTCTGAAATAAATATCATAGTTTTTTAATGGACTGTAGCCTTTATCCTGCACTCTCCATCTTCAACCTTCAATAAATTTCTCTCCAGGAATCAGAGGCATCAGAATTGTGACAACTATAATTCTGTGCTAAGATTAAGAATATTCACTTCAAAAATGTCCATGGCCGAATTTATATGCTTGAAGTTGCAGAAATCAGAATATGATGAGGGAGGTATCTTGAATTTTGTCTATTTTCATCAAATTTTCTTGCTCTTTCCCTGCCACCTACCTCTCCCCAACCTTCCTCAGATGTACCTTGCTGTAAACTGAAAGTGTGTGTCCCCACCCCACAATTCCATTCATTAAATCCTAATCTCCCCAGTGCTCACTTCGGCAGCACATATACTAAATCCTAATCCCCAGCATGGTGGTATTTGGAGGTGAAGCCTTTGAGAGGTGATTAGGTCATGACAGCGGAGCCTTTGCGAATGGGAGGAGAGCCTTTCTATAGAAGAGACCCCAGGAGGCTCCCTTGTCCTTTCTTCAGTCATGTGAGGACACAGCGAGAAGACAGTTCTCTATGAACCAGGCGGTAAGAACTCACAAGACACCAAATCTGCCTGTACCTTGTTCTTGAACTTCCTAGCATCCAGAACTGTGAGAAATAAATTTCTGCTGTTTATAAAGCACCCAGTCTATGGTACTCTGTTCCAGCCAGTTGAAGGGACTAACACACATCTTCAAAGGCAACACTGATGGGGGAAAAATGTTCACTATAAGGCAATCTGAGAGCAAAAAGAGGGTAGTTGCCTTAGCAATGGTTCTCAAATGCTAGTGCCTAACGAAGTCACCCAGCGCCCTTTCTAAAAATATAGTTCCAGATCTTCATCCCCTGAAGATGCAGTGTGTCTGAGAAGGAATCAGCTTTTAACAAGCATTCCTTAGGAGATTCTCATGCAGCCCTGGGAAAGACTCATTTTGAGAAACCCTGTTTTAGAAAGAGAAGTGTAGTTGTTTTTCTCCTATTTTCTTAATAAAGTCCCAGTGATTGAATGCAACTATATTCCATCCAGACCCCCTGGTTGCATCGATCTCCTGCAGAGTCCAACACTTCAGTGGGAAGATTCATCAAGAAGTCATGGGTAGGCAGTAGGCTACCTCCAGGAAGAGATGTTGGTTATGATAAGGATGTGAGCTCCAGGGAAAGACTGGAAGAGGAATTTCACTGGGATACTAGGATGCTGCATGCTCTGCAAATTTGCACCCCAAGTGCCAATAATCACTTCAATTATTCAAACAATTAAATTCCTCCTTCCAAATATGTCCAGTGACTGGCATCTACATTTATAACTTCCATGACATAGACTGGGCCAGAGAAAAAGAACAATCTTGCTCTGTAGAACAGCTCAGAATATCTCAAATCTAAGGCCCTTCATAGCTATTTCAACCCGAGACTACATTTCACTTTTTGCCTTCAGTCTGGAGGCTCATTCAGTCTGGAGAGTCTGTATCCTCAGTTTGCATGTAACTGTGGTTTTGCAAGTTTCACTGGGGAATGGCACAAGACTGAAAACAGAAATGTCTGAGCTGCCTAAATGGGAGCCTGGATCTCACAGGACACTGTATTAGGAGCCAAAAGACTCCTCTGGGGATTGACTTGCCACACTCCACATCCTCTCATTCTGCAGGGTTTGCAACTGTCCTCTCGGCCCCAGTCGGTGTCACTGCACTGGAACGGAATCACATAGGCAGCATCTGACTTATATGAGGAAAATACGTGTCAGCAAGGGGTACAGAAAGGAGATCTCTAATTCTGATTGGCTTTTCAAATGTATCTTTGGAAGTATGACATTTGGGGAGGTTTGGATAGGAAATAGGATAAGGAATAATGGACTAAAGCTTACTTTCAAGGCTCTTTTAAAGAAATAGTCAAGCCAGTGTTTTCCTGTTCAGTTTTCGCAAAGGGCCATTACGCAGTGAGCCATTTATAGGAGAGCTTAGTAGAATGAATCCTCTGAGGCCATTAGTGCCAAAATATGTCTCTGTGAGGGCCTGAATCAGATTGCAGACGAGCACTTGAGTGAAACAGAGTTGTAGTTTCTTCCTTTCATTATGTTTTGAGAGTTCAACCCTAAGACTTCACCCATGGTCTCTTTGACCCCAAAGCTGTACACCTTCTTGTGGGCAATGCTGCTTCTCCATCCGGTCTTCACAGATGCCTCACTTTCTGCTTTTCTCTTCTCCCACCCCCACGTGCTCTGTTCCAGTTCTCTGGGATAGGCACTGCCCCCGGTGAACATGCAGTACCCTTTCAAGCTTCCACTATGCTAGTTCTTTGAATAATTTCATCTCACTTCTACATCTGTTGAAATATTTCAAGGTCTGCCTTGATTATCTTTTCCAAAACTCTTTCATAAATACCAGCTGGTTCCCCTTCTTCTGTGCCCCTATGGCACTTGGCTTGAATAACTGATTGGCTCATATATAAATGTCCATATCTCTCCCAGCAGAGTATGTAGATGTGGGTTGTTTTCATTCTTGTTCTTTTCTAGTGATGTTACCATACCTTACACCATACCTTGTACACAAGAGGAACATAATACATTTTTTTGAATGAATGTCTGCTGAGAACATACTTTACAAATATTTTTTTTGTTTAAAAGCCATGAATTATGTTACTAAAATGTTTTCAGAGTTTTTTCTTATTATATAAGTAATATATATCATTATAATGAAAGTTTAAAAATACAGATACTATAAAGAACATTAAAGTAAGTCATAATATATTGTGGTTTACCAGCAATAAACACTATTAATATATTAGCACGTATCATTTTGGAAAGTTTTCTATGCCTCTGTATATGAGTATGTTATATTAATATTTTGAATGTGTTCTTAGCCAAATCATAGCTAAGCATGGTTCTGCCAACCAAGACTAAATCTGACCTCCTTGGAACGTTCTTTTTTAACCTACAGTCCAACAGCAATGAATGGTCTGTGGACAACTCAGGAGGCAGCCCATGAGTCAACATGTGGGACTGTCAGAGGTGCTCGATAACTTGTAATTGCTTCTTTGGTCATCATGAGGCAATACAAAGTCACTACCTATAGAAAGCTGTTAGAGGAATTCTAAAGTGTAAACAGTTGTATGCTCATTGCCCTGAGAATTTGCTAATATTTATTTGTTCATTTACTCATTCAATCATAATTATTTTTCTAAGGAATTACTTCTAGAGTAAATGATAAGGGAATCCTAATAATATTCTGATAATATGGGAATTTTACTGACCCGTTTTAACAAAGTAATATAGCATTGCCAGCTTGCAAGTGATATTTTTCAGTTGAACCCTGAAATGAATGCTTAGGTCACTGTTTGGCTATATCCTATTTCCTGTTGTTAACCCATCATCTCCATACTGGACAGACTGCTTTTCTCTGGTGGCAGTCACTCTTCCCATGATGTCCTTGGAAAAGGTCTAATTAATTTCTAAAACTCAACATTATTATAAATCATATATATTTTATTATATTGACAAATATACAGGTGGCATGTTTATGAACTGTATCTGTAGGTTGCAGAACTTCACTCCTTAGTGACCCCCCTCCCTCTCCTAAGTTCTCCTTAGTTAGTCTCAGGAGACCCTGGGGAAGTCTTGTCTATGGGCATAGCCCAGGCCTGTCACTTACCACATGCCATCCATGTTTTTCCTTCTGCTTTTCTGCCTCCTCCAGTAGGTGCCACCTTGTCACCAGATCCTCCTTCTGTCTAGGCCCTGGACTCTCTGATGGTGTCAAGATTGAAAGGGACATGGGAGACCCTGGGAGAAAAGTCTGTCTCCCCACTCTAGGGTATAATAAACTGGAGCTATAAAACACATAAACGCTTTCTTAGTTTTCATTTTAGCCCTCTGTTTGCCATAGGACTCAGACAGTTCTGGGAAGCACCACTGTGCTCAGAACCTGCCACCCCTCTGAACCCCAAGGCTCCTTACTGAGTGTCTCTCTCTGACTGTTTCTCTTCTCAAGCAGTGGCACCTCTGGCATATGACCCCCATCAGCTTTTAGAGATGTCCAGGTGCGTTTGAAACTCAGTCTGGCTGGGGCTTAGGCTGGGATTCTTCCTTTCTTATGAATGGAAACTGAAAGTCCCATCAGTTATAAGTGCTCTTCACTCAGTCCAGCTAATGGCAGGCGGTCCTCCTGAGGACCTCCAACCCAGTGTGGTCCTGCTCAGGCTTTCAGCTCGACAACATCTCCCCAGAGTCCAACATGCGTCCCACTGGGCTAAAAATATGTCAGCAGGCTACATTTCTTTCTGAAAGCTCTAAGGGAGAATATGATCTTTGCTTTTTTCAGCTTTAGAGCCCACACACATTCCATGGCTGTTGCCTTCTTCCTCCATCTTCAAATTCAGCAATGTCAAATCCCTCACTCACCCTCCTTCTGTAGTCATATTTCTCTCTTACTATGTATTTAAAATAGGCCCACCTGGCTAACCCAGGATTCTCTTCCTGTCTTAAGATGTTTACTCTTAATTATATCTGGAAAGTCTCTTTTGCCATGTAAGGTAATATATTCATAGGTTCGGGGATTCAGACACAGACCTCTTGAGTGGAATGGGGGCATTATTTTGCCTACCATAATAGTTCTTCAGGAAAATATTCCTGGGGGGACACTCCTCTAAATAATGAAATCAGTAAATATTTCCTTGAGAGTTGTGTGTCTGATGCTCTGCTTAATGTCCTACCTACTTCATCTAATTCAATCTTCAAGCATAAAGTACATAATATTATGCCATGGAAAGGAAGATGGTAGATTAAATAATTGCCCCAAGTCACCCAGGCAGAACAGAGTTACACACAGGTCTGGCTGTTGCCATAGTGTTCTGACTCTTCAACTACACTAAAATTCAATGCATACCATTCAATTTGAGTACAAACAGAAGGAAAACTTGCATTTCCATTCAAGCAATTTCCACCATTTTCTCTGCTTTTACCCCCACCCCACCCTATACTCAGATTTGATCATAGATTATTGATGACTTCCCCTTTCTGAAGTTTTCCAATACAAATTCATACTCTCATTGTGGAGGGTACAACAAAGCTTCCATAGTTATTGTCTAAGATCATGCAGCTGATTACTGGTAGAAAAAAGGTTCTGTCAGAAACAAAATGGATGGTATGAACTTCAGCCAAAGATTAAAAGTGAATCCAGAGGGCACTGAGGTAAAAGGTACCTTAGCTCACATTATTTTCCCAGGCTGGCCCAAGTGGCACAGTGTGAGTCACTGTCATGATCAAAGCCTACAGGGACAGCTTCTTCCATTAGATTACCTCCAACCTTCACAAACACCAGGTCTCACTTCCAGTGGGCCTCACTTTAAAATAGAGAAATTGATTTTAGTTTTTGCATTGAGGTTGCAACATTATCAGTCATTCTTTCCATTTGGCATACAGAAAGACATTTTAAAGCATGCATCTCTCCTCTCCCTCTGTAAGGTCCACACTTGCTGGAATAATGTCGACCACCAGCCACTCTTGTGATGTAGGGATCTGTTTTGGTCAGTTTAGGCAGCTATAACAGAACACCATAGGCTGGGGGAGTTATCTGCAACAGAAATTTATTTCTCACAGTTCTGGAGGCCGGAAGTCTGAGATCAGCGTGCCTGCATGGTTGGGTTCTGGTGAGGGTCCTTTTCTAGGGTGCAGACTGCTGTCTTTTCTCTTCCTCTCATTGCAGAAAGAGGCCTATGGAGCTCTCTGGGTTCTCTTTTTAAAGGACACTAATCTCATTTACAAGGGCTCCATCCTCATGACCTCAGCACCCCCCAAAGTCCCTACCTCCTAATACATACCATCACATTGCTGGGGTAGGATTTCAACATATAAATTTTGGGGGGATACAAACATTCAGTCCACAACAGGATCACTTGTCATTGCCCATCATCAGTCCTCCATGTTTGCCAGCCCATTCTCTCTGGTTAGTTCCTCTCCTCTGATCTCATGTTCTGCCTCAACTCTGGTGTTACACAGAAGATTTTTCCACACTAAGGCATAGGGTCTTAACTATGACTTTTTTCAGGTACCAAAGGATTATTTAATAATTGTAAATAGGTTTCATTGAGGAAAATTATTGTTGGAACAAAATAAGCACCATAGTCATTCTTCCTGTATATATATTTGAAAGATGTTTACATTCCTTTCTCTTTGTTGTATTCTGTAGTATCCTATACTATAATATCCTTATTAAAGCTGACTACTTAAAATCAGCCCTCTGTTGAGTTTGGTGTTTAGGTGAAGATTGGTGAATAGCTAAAGGAAAGGGACCAGGCTGTTGTTATCAGCTAGAATGTTGAAATTTAGCCCAATGCACTGGCTATCTTGCTATGGAAAATATGGAGTGGCCAGAACACTGTATGAGCTTATTGAACGTTAAATAATGGTGGTTTTTTTTTGTTTGTTTGTTTTTTACTTTGCTGTAACAGAATATAATTTAATCTGGAAAAGCATGGAGAAGGGCAATGAGGATAGTTAATGTTTGGAAGGATATATGCTTTGTAACTAGACTATCAAAGTAAGATTAATTAGCCATTACAGAAGAGCAACATGAATACATTTATGGGAATCAAAAAAAATATCCATTTTTCCATTTAACCATCCCATTAACTCCCAAAGACCTCATTAAGTTTCCATAATTAAAAGTGAAAGAAATATAAATTATATATATATTTTTTTTATTTTTTTAAATACCATGGGCTTTCCAGATGCATGAAAGCTGTAAAGTGTATTTAAAGTAAATAGAGCTGAAGAATGAAATAAATGAGTTTTTGGTCAATGACACAATTAGATCACTTAGATATTGGCGACAGTGAGTCTTGACAGTTCATAAAATGGGCAGCTATTAGTATCATTAAATTACTAACTGTCCTGGTATTCATGTACCAGTTCTAATACTAATGGTTCCTTGATTAACCAATATGTCCAAAAAGAGATTTGACCATGTCAAATTATTTATTCAACCTTGAGTCTTATAAAGTAACAAAATAATCACTTTAAACTGGTTAATCTCTTAGAGTTTTTTTTAGAAAAGCATGTGATATTACCAAAATTTTTGAAAGTAAAGAAAAAAAATACTGAGAGTACTTACTGTTCCAATAAAACTTTTAGTATTTTGATGCATTTCTTTTTAATCTTTTCTTCAATGCATTTGTACACAGATGCAGTCCTAATATATAACCTCCATTTTCTGTTTCTGCCAAAAACAGTTTCCCACATTTCTTACCTTCATAATCCACATTTGTAAGCTACACAACATTCCAACAATAGATTATACAGCACTCTATTAATTATTAGTTCGTTTTCCGATTTTTGCAGTAAGACATTAGAATGATTAAGAGAACATTCTTTGATGTCACACAAACTTTGCTTCTACCAGGAATCAGCTGCATGATCTTAAACATGCTACTTAATCTTTCTCCAGAATCTCTCACAGAGAGACACATAGTAAGCTCTCAGTCAGTATTTTTTGAACAAAGGGATAAACCTCTGCTATGGACTAAATAATGCCCTCCTCCCAGAGTCATATGTTGAAATCCTAACCCCCAGTATTTCAAAAGTGTTACTGAAGATGGAGATAGGATCTTTAAAGAGGTAATTAAGATTACAGGAGGTCATTAGGTTGGGTCCTAAATCAATATGACTGGTGTACTTCTAAGAAGAAGAGATTAGGACACACATGCACAGAGGGAATTCTGCCCGCAGACGGCTTCCAGACTTTTACTGCAACTCTTCCCTGGGTCTCCAACATGCTGGCCCATCCTGCGGATTTTGGACTTGTCAAGCCTCCACAGTCACGTGAGCCAATTCCTTAAATCTCACCAGATAGGTAGGTAGGTAGGTAGACAGACAGACAGACAGACAAATAGATAGATAGATGGACATCCTATTGATTCTAGTGAACCATGATGAATACAACCTCTCTAATCCTTAGTTGCCCTACCTACAAAATGAAATAAAGTAGTGCCTGCTTTATAGCACACAGTAGCTATACCACTTGCAAGGTTCTTAGCACATGCCTAAATCTTAGTAGATATGTTGGTCAATATTATAAACACTGTGACAATGGACAAGTTCATCCATTTACATTTTTCCAAAATTTATACTAACTTTCTTTGATAGATTCATGGCCATGATTTTTTTTAGTTATTGATACATAGAAAATTTTTGTCAAAGGATGTGCTGTATACAATACTACTGCATATTTGCCCAAACAGGGCCACTGTTTTTGAAAAATACACAATGACACAGACATTTCAAAGTTTCAAGTATTTTTTTTTAAATCAAAGGATTATTTAGTTGTTCCTTTATTCTATACACAAAACAATATTAAGCAGCATGTAAATATTACCTCATTGATTTAAGCTGATTTTGACCATTTGTTTGTTTGTTTACATGTTTGAATATAACTGGACCTTCAAAATTGGGATTCCTCTTACAACCTGGGAGATTTTTTTTCTCATCTCTTAAAAATTTTACTAGCAAACGTTATTGACAGCAAAGATATTATATCACCTGAGACATCTTTAAACCACAAACTGGTAAATATTTTGAGCAATGCTTTTTCAATGAAACTTTGCAAGCATTGCAAAGTTTGAGTGTTTATTGCTGCAGTGATGCAAAACCTATCTTTCTGAAAGATGCATTGAAATCTTTGTGGAAATTACTTGAGAATAAAACAAAAGTCTTAAATTTTCTTTTCCCAAGACAGAGAGAAAATAATGAAATATATTGTAAGTATTAAGGATGTTTCAAATCTGAAAAAAAAATTCAGCCAAGGTCTTCTGGAGCAATAAACGTTTGAATACACCGCTTCCAATGTTAGATATTGTTAATTTGGAGGAAAAACTCATTTAATCGGTAAAACATTATACCTTTTTATTTTGATTTGCATTTAGTTGATACTAGTGAGATTGATACTACTTACCTATGAATTTTCTAACTATATATTTTTAAGTAAATTATCTGTTGATTTGGGACTTTTTTAATCTTGTGAAGTCCTAGTTATTTTTCATATGCTGTAAATATGTTTTTAAATAGCATGTAAATGGTCACTAACTAGAAGCTCTTTGGAAAGCACTTTCTTCTGGCCCTGAGGTTATGGTTGGGAGACAATTACTCGTTGTGCTAGAGTGTCATGGGGAAGTCACTGAGTCTCTCTGAGTCTTAACATTCCCATTTGAGAAAGGAAAAAGTGGAATTCAATGATCCCAGATTATCTTAGTAAGGATGAATTATTTGCAAAGAACAGAAGTTCCCCTAAAATAGCTCAAGTAGAAGGGTAAGATATTAACATGGGTTAGATCTAAGTGCTCTAACAGTGTCGTGGGGCTGTCTGTCGCAGCTTGGCTGGTCTCTGCTTCTCTTTGTGTTTTGGTCTTATTCTTCTACCACAGGCAATCTCTCAACACATGGCACGTATGAGCACCTTTGGGAACCTACACCCTTCATAGCTCATGATTCAAAAGGAAGAGAGATCCTTTTTGTCCTACTGTCCATAACCAAATCTCTGGGGACAACTTTCACTGGGCCAAAGGACCGGAAGGGCAACATAATTGTCAATCACACCAGAATCCATCGTTGGGGAAGAAATAAATGAGTGTTGAGCAGATAAAAATGGCAGGTGTTCACCACAGACTCACATGGGGTATGAAGAGCAGAACTACATCGAGACTGAAAAATTGTCAGGCAGCCATTTTCTCTATGGTCTGTCTCTAGGACCACAAGTGCTCTCATTTCTGCTTCTCTTTGAGCATCTGTTCCGTTGGCCTTTCTACAAAAATGTCTTTTTCTTGAAAACTCCTGTTTTGGGCTTCCAGTGACCTCAGCTTCCATGTAGCTCTGACTCTCTTGGCTCAGCTCCCTGCTGCCCCCCAAAGCCTCAGCCGGTTCTCAACTCTAAACTTTCAAGGGCAAGAATGATTGACTAAAGGTAGGTCATGGATCTGGTTAAGTTAAATTGACCTCTCCCACCACTGTAGGTGAGTGGGGTATTTTGAGAAGGGAATGAGTTTTCTGTCTACCTGTTCTACTTGACCTTGCATAACTCACATCCTCTTTCACTCACACACACACACACATACTCACAACTTGCAGGTCCCTCCAAGTACAAGCTCTTTTCTATCTCATGGCTTTCCCTGTGCTGCAGCCTCTGCCTTGAAGGCTCTTTTGCCCACATTTTTTCTTTTTTTGCT
This sequence comes from Rhinolophus sinicus, assembly GCF_036562045.2. Taxonomy (NCBI): domain Eukaryota; kingdom Metazoa; phylum Chordata; class Mammalia; order Chiroptera; family Rhinolophidae; genus Rhinolophus; species Rhinolophus sinicus. Next base: position 128,716,836 of record NC_133755.1, read on the forward strand.
TTTTTCTCATGTTTGAGATATAATTGACATATAACATTGTGTAAATTAAAGGTGTACAATATGATGATTGATACACATATATATTATGAGATGATTACCACAACAGGGTTAGTTAACACCTCCATCCCTCACATAACTAACTACCATTTATATGTGTGTGTGTATGTGTGTGTGTGTGTGTGTGCTTGTGTGTGTGAACAATTAAGATCTACTCTCATAGCAACTTTCAAATACACAATACATTATTGTTAACTACAGTCACCATGCTAGACATTACACCCCCAGGACACATTCATCTTTTAACTGTGGGTTTGTATTCTTTGACCAGCATCTCTCTAGGTCCCCCCCACCTGTCAGGTCCTAGTGGCCACCATTCTACTTTCTGTTTCTATGAGTTTGCCTTTTTCAGATTCCACATATTGTTGTGATCCATTTCAATGCACCCTTCAAGTTTTGGCTTAATTATCTCCTCTGACAGGCCTTTCTTGCTTACATAATTTGAAGGTGTCTCTTGACATTCTGTAGCGTTATACGCATGTGTTGCACGTGCATAAAATCTGTTTACTGTCTTTGTCTGGTCTGCAAACTTACATACAAAACAAATGTAAATTTCATTTTTTATGTAACTAGTATTTTTAACCTCTAGCCTTCCAAGTAGCGGAAACTTCATCTTAATTTCCCTCCAATTACATCTGTGCTCGGATAGGGTATAAGGTATGGGGTGAGAGGGAAGCACCAACTGATTTTTGATACCATCATCTGTCCATGTTGGGATCTGGTGGGATGGATTTATTCCAGGCTGATCTTTAATTAAATCTATCTATTTGCAAATTGTCTAACACAATATATTCAAAATTAAAGTTTTCTCAAGAATTGGTTTATTCAATAGCAGCCTCCTTTTCTAGACTGGGGGGAACCCTATTCAGTGCATGATAAAATTATTTCCTTTCTTTGAATGGCTGAGACTTGACACCATGAATTAGGATGTGAGGAGGGAGTCGGAGTACGACAATTGGTTCATGGATTGTATTTACAACACTGGAAACCCTATAATTTTCACTAAAACAAAATATTTTGGAAAAAAATATTAAAAAGGTCAGAACACAGTATGAAACTGTCAGTCATAACAATGACTTTAAGTATCTAGTACTCCTTAATGAAATGTCATGTAATCTGAATTTCTTTTCAATCAGTGAGCTATTTAAATAGTTTATATTCATCTGCCTCGTATTGCATTATTTCTGACAGCAAATAGCTGTAGTTAATTTGTTTTAATTAGGGGGAATAACGGGCTGTCATTGATTTTGCTTTTCAAATTATTCTCAAATCATTCTGTATTGACAGTGTTTTTAGGGGTTTTTTAAGCTGATTTCTACTATGACACAATTAAAAGAAAAATCTTTTATTTTCAAACTACAATTGAATGGCATATCTAAGTACTTTTAGTAAAGGGCATATGAAAGCTCAAGATACTGAAAGAAGTCATATTTTTCATTGTACTATTTTAATCTACAGATGTTATTTACAAAATTTGATAACAAATGTATTTTCAGTTGTGAGGTAGGTGGGGATATGTGCTCCTTTAATTTTGGAATTGATTTTCTTGTGTCCTAGTCTGTCTGAACAATGTCACCATCCAGCTAAATAGGAATATTTAACGAAACATAGTTTGGCCTTCTAATTAGGCTACAGCATTATGTCTTAACCCACCAAAAATAAAACACAAACACTTCATAATGAATCAAAATATTGTCTTGAATAACCAGCAGCATGTATACAAAGATGCCACCCAAGTTGCAGAGCAAAGCTGGCCTCTCAGTGCAACTCTCCTTCTTATGAGAAGATTCATTCTTAGAATAACAAGAAAGAGTGTCCCTGGTATTCTGTGTGCTGAGGTAGGAAGAACATGACATTTGGATTCAAATATCCTGGACGTGACTCCTGCCAAACTTCTGGGGCCACACTGTTAATATAGAGATAAAGTCACTATTGGATTGAAAGCTCCCACACGATCACCTGTTGTTTTAAAAGTCCCTTCTTGGACCCATAACATGGGTGAACAAATGTCATCCTGGAGGAGGTGGGCCATCAGGATTGAAAGCATGGACTCTAGGATCTGATTGCCCTGAATCATATCTTACTCTCTGCATTTACCAGCTGTCAGAACTCAGGTAGATTAACTAATCTCCCTCAGCCATACTTTTATCAACTATGAAATGAGAATCATAAAATAGTAGCTGTCTCATAGAGTTGTGAGAATATAATGAGTTAATGCATGTAAGGCTCTGAGAACAATGCGTGGGATGCACTGAGACTGAAACGAACACTCACTGTGATTATAATGATGCCGGTGGCTAAGTAATACTATTTGGTACCGAATTGCCCTCAGTTCACTTCAGTTCTGCTCTATGGTTTCCTGATTGCTGCTCCCCCAAAGTCTCAACTTCTTGTGGTTCTTTCTTTATGGATGCAATTAATGAGTGTGGGTTAGCCTGTGTTAAAATTCATGATTTATTTTAAATGCTTCTATTTTCCTAATTGTAAAAGAGTAATATATACTTATTGCAGAAAATTAGAAAATATATAAAACTATAAAGAGAAAAATAAAAAGTTAAATAAGCTAGGGTTATGTTTTATGTTTCTTCCAACCACATTTTTCTAGACATATACATGTTCAACAAAATTTGCATCATTTTATACATACATATACATAGATTTGTTTCTTGATTTTTTTTTGTTTAATCTTTAATCATGAGCATTTCTCCAAGTTTTAAAATTGTATTCAAAATTACTGTTAATGGCTATATAATACTCCAATACCCTGCATTAATTCGCCGATCTCTCACAGTTGAGTATTGAGGTTACTATCCCACTGTTGCCTAGCATAAATACTATAAGAAGCATCACTGTGCTTAAATATTTGTCCACATTATCGTCATTTACTTAGGCTATCTTTTTGAGAACTGACATTAAAATACATTAAGATATTGATTGAAACACTTGTTGGAAATTTTGTATATATTTTTTTACTTCTCTGATAAAAAAACAGTATCTCATTATTATTGTAAATTTGAATTATTTGACTGCAAGTGGAATTGGACAGTTTTTAAGCTGCTTATTTATACTTTGGTATACTTTGGATTTCTTCTGTTAATTGTATTATATATGCCTTTTGCCTAAATTTCTATAGAAAATTTTGTATTTGCTGCTGTCATTTGCCTAATCAGCACTGTTGTTAGGGTTTCCTTTATTAAATTGTAAGTGGAGGAACGCAACTTCCCACTCTTGTTTTCCCTCTGTCATAGTCCATTCGGACTTCTATAACGAAATACTACACACTCCCAGTGTAGTATTATAAACTACATTACCCAGTGTAGTATTATAAACAGTGGCTTATAAACAACTGAAATTTATTGACCACAGTTCTAGGTGCTGGAAGCCCAAGATCATAGTGCCAGTATGTTTGAAGGAGCACCCTCTTTCAGGTCTCAGATGTCTTCCTGTATCCATCCTCACATGGCCGAAGGGGCTCGGGGGCTCTGTGGGGTCTCTTTTATAAAGGTATTAATCCCCATCATGAGGGCACCACCCCCATGACCTAATCATCCCTCAAATCCCCACTTCCCAATATCAGTATCTTAGAGATTAGGATTTCAACATATGAATCTTTGGGAGACGCAAACATTCAGACCATAGCACCCTCTATGTGAAGACAGCTCCACTGCCTAACAGTCCTGGTCCCTCAACACCCCCTTCCCCCCTCCCCCCCCCACACACACATACACACTCTTTCTACCAGTAGGAATGAGGAATGACTGATTGGTGAGTTTAAGATAAGGAACAAGGCAAGTGCAGCTTCACTCTTCCTCCAACGTCCTGTCCCTCCACTCTAGAAACAGTGGGATGCACTTGTCTCATCTGCTTCTCTTTGATGTAAGTTTTAAAGGGGCAGCTCAACGTGGGAGGCCTGGGGCTTCCCGACAATAATTGCTATGGCAAAAAACTATAGAGCAGGAAAGGGGGTGGGGAGAACTATAGCCAAAAAGTGAGTTAAGGGTTGTAATTTTAAGTAGGGCAGTTGGGGAGGACTTCATTGCATGCCACTTAATCGCTTGTATCCTGTGGGTTAACAATTTTACCTACAGAAATGGGGCTGTAGCATGTGAAATTTTTTTGTTCAAATTTAAATTTCAAAAACTCCTTGATATATCATCATTTGAGCAGATATATAATTAATCACCATCTGATGGTTTATACCCATCAAAGCTTAAAGAATCAACACAGCCTCCTAAAAAGGTAATTAGAAGATGTTTGTTAGAAACACAACTTTTTTAATGCTTTGAAAGTAAAACACAGCTTTCTCCCCTCCCAGCCAAATTCTGTTTCAGGTGTCAATGCAATGACAAAAGAAAAGAAACCTAATACACACTCTCTGTCTACCTGGTTATTCATTCTTCAAAATAATATATTAACTCTATCATTTATTGAGTATTTGGTGAATATCAGATGAGGTAGCAAATTTAGTGCAGAATCCTTCTATGTTTTTACAATTGCTTTACAACCTTTCAGAATTATCTCTTCCTCACTTAATTTTACAAGGATTTTGCTAAAAAAACACACACAAACATTTAACAAAGCAATTAATGCATTGATTTTTTTTCCAACAAGCTACAACTCTCTGTTTTGAATTCCCATTTCATTCACTTTCCATATTATTTAATTAAATTATACAATTACAATAACAAATACAAGTGATTTAAACCAATTCTGGTAATAAATAACAAACCCAACTCTTCCCAAGCAAATCAAAAAAGTAAGACTAGGCATTATTTTTAGAAAAGGTAGCGCTTATCTCACAGAAAGGTATGGCCCTGTCATCCAACAGAACTATGGTGTATGACAGGAGAACAGACAGACACCAGGATCCAGGAGTTGGCTGACTCATCACATACACAAGGAAGGTTGTAAGTATAAGCACAGTCAGGGAAAGCGAGCAAATCTGACGTGTCTGTGATGGAACCAATGATTAGGCTTCAAGCATATTTCTGGAAAACTAGATAAAAAGCAGGAGGTACAAAATCAAAAGAAGAAAAAGGCAGGGATAAATGGAAAAGCACATCAAGTTAGTTCCTTGAAGGTGAAGGCAGCTGGATACCGCCATTCAATCTGTGTTACTTTCTATATAGGGGAAGACAGTCCCTACAGAAGCAAACGTGAGGGAGCAAACAATCTGCTCTACAGCTAAGCAGATAAAGGAGAAGAGTCACACGTTATTTCTAACTGAGATTTCCTAGAGTTAGATCAGTGCAATGTTCCCTTCCTTCCAGGGCATTTATAATGCTGTATCAATGCTATGTCCAACTACCAAGGCAAGACTTCCTCTAATCTTGGTAAGGAGACTTGTCACAGTTAAACACAGAAGAAATGGTGTTTCATGGTACTTAGTAGATATTTGCTAAAGCTCAGGAACAGGAAGAAAATCACAGGAATAAATTAAATTGACATTCTCAGGAACCCAAAATATAGAGGTAAGTGGGGTGGGGCTGGGCCAAAGGAAAAAAGTTAATATCAAACATTTGGGCTTCAGAATAATGGAAAACCTGTATAAATAATTTGTTGGACTTTAGATTTCATCTGCATTTAGTCCTCCTGTGGTCATTTTAAAACATGGCCACAAATTCTTTTATCCTTCTCCCATGAGGAAGTGAGGGGTCTGTGTTGCTTCCTCTTGAATCTGGTAGGCTGTGGCTTCTTTCACAAATGGTGTATGTAGGAAGGAACACAATGTGTCTTTTGAGGACAAATCATAAAAATCCATGCCCCTTCTGCCTGGTCTGCTGCACACCTCACCCGGGAGCCCTAACTTGCAAGGTAAGAAGTCCAACTACATTGAGGCCACCGTGGAGAGGTTACACGTAAGGTATCACGCCAACAGACCCAGCATGAGAGCCATCCGCAGGAGAGGCACCAGATACATGGTCCAGCCTCAGGGATTTGAGTTATCCTAACTGAGGCCCCAGATATCAGGGAGCAGGAACCATACCCTGTTTGAATTCCTGACCCATAGAAAGTGTAAGCATAATAAAATGGTGGTTCTTTTATTTCACTAAGTGGGGGGTACATGTGATTTGTTATACTGACAGAAATAACTGGAATGACTCCCAATATTCTTGGCCACAAAAACACTATTTATCTACTCCACCCCCATTCCCAAGCTGCACACACATTCAGGCATGCAAACATTCATTGTCTGCCTTGTTCCAAAGAAAAAATAAAATAAAATATTGTTTTTGTTGATTTTTTTCTTACACCACTTTGTTGTGGTGGTGGTGAGAAACTACTCAGGCATCTTAAGAACAATCAATCCTTAAGAAAATATATAATTAATTCTTAAAGAATACATTTCATTCAAACTGGACATGTTTGGGGCTCACTGTGGCACCCAAAGTTTATATTAAAAGATTATATCATTGAAACCACTGAAAGATGGAAGGCAGCACCCACACACTCATGTCTGCCTTTGCTTTTCAGTAGCCTTGATCAAAGATCGTCTGTCACTCCGAGTTCTGCAAAAGGCAAGATGCACCCATGTCTGATGCCCTGATTTGGAGCTGCACAACCTTCTTACTATGAACCAAGAAGATAGTAGACACAAATCCAAAAACGAGATGGGACATAGCTTTTACAGAGTAGGGCTACTTTGAAAGCATCCAATATGTCATTTTCCTGTGGGTCACTGTCTTACAAATATTCTCAGCAGCATCTAAGAGAAAGTTGAAACCATATTTTCTTTTTAAATTTAAGCCCAAAATAGGTGATCCAAGACCCAGATAATTGATTATATGACTTTCCTTTTCCACTTTATGTTTCTTGAAGAAATCTTTTAAAAAGTAAAATAAAGATCTTTTGGCTAATTAAAATATTCATACATGGGGATGGATATTCCTAAGATTTACTTAGAACTACCAGATGTCAAAAAATTTACACTCTAAATTAAAAGTTGTTTATTTCTTTCATACTTGAATATTAGATATACTACTAAAGAAGTTATATAAAAAAGAATCCATGTTTCAAAAAGGAGTTTATCAATATCTCCATACCATATAGAAAGAAAAGTAATATGGGGATTCAAACATTCATAAATAAGAAAAGCAATTAAGCTACTTTATAGTGGCATTATACTTACTAGCAAAAAGACAGTGCTAATGAATTTTTAAGCAGCAACTTTTAACTAAAGTTAATTACTTTGTCAACGTGTAATGGCTTTGACAATACACTTCAACCAAGCGCAGCTCTATATCATGCATTCAAAGCAAAGCATGGGGTTGTGGCCTTTGTTGATAACAGGCACTGCAAAAGTGAGGTGGAGAGACAGGAAGGGCATGTCATCCACAGTCCCTGCCATTGCCAACTGGACAAAGTAAAACGCGATGAGTTCTTGTGAATGTGTTCTGCTGCATGTGCCTGAGCCTGAGCCAACAGAAGGTTAGGCTGCTTTGACTTTTAAAGTTCTCTATCCATGTTGAGCAGGATGCTCCCTGAAACAAACAATGCCTAAATTGCAGCAGCGTAACACACTATTTCTTGCTCATGAAATAGTGCAATGAGGGAGGGTGGTGCATTCTGAGTTATGCAATGACCTCAGGACTGCAGATCCTTCTAGCTAGGTACTCCCCCGTCTTTCCTTTGTTAGATCCTCTCCATCCAGACAGTTGACAAGTTATAAGAGAAAGGATGGGACACCTGGTCGGACCATCTCAGCCTGGATGATGACACGTATAACTTCTCCTATTCTGTGGTCTAGAACTGGTCTGGTGGTCCCTTCTAGATGCAAGCTCTGCCACATACAGCAAAAAATAGGTTTCTACTTTTCCCCAATTCTGTGACCTTGTTTAATTTATTTTTTTTCACTAACTGAGTGGCTACTTAGAAGAAAAATTAGAGTAGAAAAATTATTAATGAAAAATCTTATACCTCCCTTTAAGATGTAGCCTGATGTGGTAGAAATATCCTAATATTTGATGTACATATCATTGACATCTCAATAACTTGTTCCTATGATCTGTGAGAAAATGCAAAATTTTGGCTGAACAAATATAATGTGGCATTTAAACCTTCTCATCTACCAACCACCATCTTAGAAATCATATTTAGAGTAAAATTCTCCACATGATATGCTATTCTTAGCTCAGATAAAAAATAATGCTGGTTATAGCAGTGTAACTATGGTGTTGCCATGGTTATCTACCTATTAATGATTAAACTTGCTTCCTTATGCTCATTAGAACGTATATTTTGCAAACAGAAAAGAGGTTTCAGTTTATTAATAGACTGTAATATCCAAAGTTTGGATATGGTAAAACTAGTTTAGGCTCTGATGTTTAACAGATTCTTCTCTTGTGTCCATGGAATTTCTTTTTTTTCCCTCATCAGCTACAGCAATCAATCTTCAAAGGGATAATAATTTTATGCATCATAGAGTCATTATAGCTTCCGGGGAAGAGAGAAACTTGGTGAGAGAGTATGAATTATGCGAAAATATAAATTTGTTTAAAAACCAAAAAAGCATCAGCAAATCGAATCTGTTTATTCATTTCAATTATTTAATAGACCCATCCTTCTGAGTCTAAACACAAAAATATCACCATAAATTACCAAGGCGATCAAAGTTGCAGAATCATATGCATAAGATTAACAACTAATAGTTGTTCACAGAAGTGACTTTGAGACTTATAATTCAAGATACTTTTGGTTATTGTATTTTAAAAGCACTCAAGTGCTTGTAGGTGTTTCCAGATTCCAACACAGCAGATAATTTATCTGCTCACTTTTATAGTCCTGCAGATTTTTTAGAAAAGAGTTAAACCTTGGAACTGTGTATAAGATACCTGTGTCTTCAGATAATTTTATTCTTCTTGAGAAGAAAAAAAAGGAACTATGTGGTCATATTTATCTTTATCTTCCTGTGCTTCTCTATTTGTTTATTCAACGGGCATTTCCTGAATGCTTAATATGTGCCAAGACCCACCCTGATGCTAAGAGCACAGAAATGAACAAAACAGACATAGTTCCTATCTTTATAGAACTTTCAATAGCACAGGTAAGAAATGGTGAAAGCCTAGACAAAGGCTTGTGAATGAATCACTCTCTTTTGACGACAGGATGAACCCTTAGCCTCGTCTTCAAATTCTGCAGCCTGTATTTTAAGTCTTCCTTGCAGGAATCTATAACTCTTCCCCCAAACTGGGTGTCAGTATATATCATTAGGGACCAAATTCCCATGGTCAGGATCCTCTTTTCCACCACCAATTTGCAAATTATATCCAGATTTCAAGGCCTAATTCAATTCCCACTTTCTCCATAAAGTCTTCCTTGACTGGATGTTCTCTCTCAATCATCTGAATGCCCATAGATTTTCTTTTTTAATATCAAAAATCATGTAGGAAATTTTATTGAATTTACATGGTGAACCAGGTACTTAATAAACTATAATTTATTTTCATTTTGAATCAATGTTATAATAAAAAAATCTCCATTTTATGTATTTTAGTGGAAATAAATAAATTGCCCCAAGTTTGAGCTGTAACTCAACCTAGTATATTATGTTTCAAAAATCTATTTCCCTTCAAACCCATCACATTGACCTAATAATAATTTTCAAATTTCTCATTAGCTTATAAAGTTAAGTCAGGAATCATCTTCACATATATGTATATTTTCTTTAACATCTAAAATTAATGCTTTATCCATAATAGACTCTAATTTAAATTTTTCATAATTATTATAATACAAGATAAAATATAGTAAATACCCTTCTCCTCACATGCTATATGAAATAACAATTAGATGAGGTCATGAAGGGGAATATCACAGTGGGCTAGTGTAGTGAGGAAAGGAAGCTAAGAACTAAAAGGTAAGTAGAATTTTATTGCTGGTGTCCATAGATAAAAGCACTCCAAATATGGGAAAAGTCAAGAGATGAAAATGTACAAGGTCCATTCATGAGACAGCAATTGGAAGAGTCCAACTACAGCAAAGATTGATACAGTGGAAGATAGCCTAGCTAATGGGTGTGATAGGCAATAATGGCCTCCCCAAGACATCCATGTCCAAGCCCTCAAACCTCTGGATGTTACCTTACATGGCAAAAAATCCTTAACAAAAAGTGATTAAGCTAAGGATTTTGAAAGAAGGAGATTATTCTGGATTATACAGGTGGGCACAACGTAATTGCAAGTGTTCTTCGAAGAGGATGTCAGGATATCTAAATAAGTAGAAGAAAGAGATATTATGAAAGAAGCAATAGGTTGGAATGATGTTAGGAAGGGGCCATGAGCCAAGGAATGTTGGTGGCTTCTAGAAGCTGAAAAGACAAGGAAACCGATTATCCCTTGAAGGAATGCAGCCCTGCCTAAACCTTGATTTTAAACGTCTGACCTCCAAGACTATATAAGAGATTAAATTTGTGTTGTTTGAAGCCACTCCGTTTGTGGTTATTTGTACCTTAATAATAGTATATCAGTGCATCAGGAAACTTGAGGCCCACACTAAATAATTGGGAATCGTTCCTGCATGCATTGAATATTTCTAAGTTTGCATGGAAATAAATTCACATTAAGATGAATCACATTTTTACATTTATTCACAGCTTTCTGAACTACTGTGGCAGTAATGAGAAAGGAACCAAGGGGAAATGCTTCGAGATTATATCTGAGGAACTCAGGAAAAGGAAGATTCAAAGAGGATACCTAAATTATGAGTGTGATAAGTATAATTGAGAGAATAGAGAGTTTAGGTGGAATAGCAAATGTTAAGTAAAATGATGAGTTAAGTGTCACACATGATGCGTTTAGCATGCTGAGGTCATGTCCATTAGTCAGTGGAGAGTGCACTACTAGAGAGAGAAAGATGGCTTGGAACTACTGCTAACTCGTTGTGAACTCCATGAAAGTAGAAAGACAGCCCTTTTCTAAATACTTACAAATCCACACACAGCACACTGCACCTAGCAGTTGCTAAGGGCATGGCTGTCGATTGGGAAAATATTTAATTTTGCCAATGGAATGTATTACAAACACATTTAAATTTAAAGCAGACTCTTTGGGATAAGTATCTAGCTGTACAGATTTCTCTCACTTTTAAGTGATCTTTCCTCTTCCTCTTTCCAATTTTGCATCTGGATTTCAGAAACCATATATATTTATGTGTTTTTCACGGGGAGGCTTGCCCAGGCCTTATGCCGTCCTCTGGGTCCTGTTATATCTGCTGAACTGTGCCTTGATCCACCTGGTCCCTGGGTGTCCTACCCCATTCTCTGCTGAATTGAGATTGCCCTGTGTGACCATTTGAGCATCACTCGGGCACCACTGCAGGTGCCATGGTCTCCAGCTGCAAGGGGGTGCAGCTACCTCGTTCCTATCAAAGGCCCCTTGTATTCCTCCCAGCACTTCTGTGTCCCCCATCTCTTAGAGACCTTGGAAGTCTCAGTTGATTTCCCTGCATCATTCTGATCTGTGCTAGATACAAAGTTGTCATCAAGCCCAACTGCCTAGGTCACCTACTTTTGTCTTTGTTACTCAGCCATTCCCACATCATGATGGGTAATATTCAATATGGACTTCTCTGAGAGTCAGGCAGGCTCCCTCAGCCTATGCCTTTGGAAATCCTGAAGCCTCCAAATATGTCTGTGTATTTAAAAACTTCCTCTTAGCTTTTAAATATATTGTCTCATTGTGGATTTTAAAAAGTCAGATTTGAAATTCAAAGCTGAGCAATAACATCTTGGTTATCGATAGTATATCTTCTTTCCTTCCTTAGAGCAATAAGCCTTGATCTCATAACTTAGCCTTAATGGGACTAGATGGCAGGTAATGAAAAAGAAATATTTGAGAAGGGAAAATCCATTGGAAGTCATTTCAAAAGCATTATTTGCCTACAGAGGCAGAAGAGAGAGTTGAAGTCAAGTGCATGAGTGAGAGCAGGAGTGAAAAGAAGAAAGTATAAAAGGCTGAGGACTAAGTTGGGGAATAGCCACTAAGCAGGTCCAGGAAGGAAAGAGGAAATAGAGCAGGCTGAAAAAACAGTAAAGACAAGAGGAGAATCAAGTCCAAGAGAAAGAGAACATTTCCCAAGGAGGCGATAAACAGAGAGCAAAAAACTAAATCAAAGAGAAAGGGTACCCAAATGGAACTCCAGGATGACAAATGCAAGGTAGCTGCTAACATTTGACAGGTGTGAGTTAGGGGTAGGATTTAGATTAGCACCCAGAGATCATCCAGTTAAGGGCTTCAGAGTAAAATATTGTTTTCTTAGCATATTCCTGTGCAAAAAAATCTGAACAAACCAGAATGGATATTTTGAAAAATATACATATCAAAAAAGACTGGATATTTATTTTTGTTATCCTTATAGTATAAATATTACTCATTACTAATTTTATGTTTATCCCTAATAACCAGACTGGTGTATGGTCACCCTCCTAAGGTATATTCTTTTCATGTGTGTAAAATTCATTCTCCATCACTGCTTTCTGTGCATGTTAGTTACATAATTCTTCATTTAAAACACACCAAAATTACTGTGATTTCAGAAGATGGTCACCTTAATCCCTACTATAAAATTCCAAGGCTGGAAGCATTTCTTGTTGTTCTAATGAGCCTGCCAAATGTAAGAAACAACTTTTTTTGTTATCTTAAGAATTGCTTAGCTTTAGGTAAGGAACAGATGTCCATTTGGGAGTTCAAATGAAGGCCTATGCTATAAAAACATTGCATCAATTCCAAAGGGAACTAATGAGGAAGTAGACTACATACCACATGTATTTAAGACTCATTTTAGCAGATACTCAAGGAAGTGGATTTTATACAAGTTATTTTACTGGTCATTATAAAATTCATTAACAGTTATACTTTTTCAGTTAAGCATGTCATCATAAAAATACATTCAACGGCAGGCAGTTTATATGCTTCTCTGTATGATAGGTGTAAAAAGTATCTCTGTGGGCTTTTAAAAAATATATACACCTATTAAAATGGCTCAGGTTCGAAAACTAACTGAAAGGCAGAGTGATTAACTTGGCAAATAATAAACTAAAAAGACTTATGAGTTCTAGATGAAGTGACTACAGGCAAGAAATTTCAGCTTTCTGAACCCCAGTTTCTGAATCTATAAAATACATATGAGTACTATAATGCTTTAAGATAATGATGGGCATAACACATGTGGTAGTGTAAGATACAGTACATAAATCTTAAGTGGTAATATGCTGCTCTTTTATTATTGGTTTTACAAAACTATAAAATATGAACTATAGCTAAGTCATGGAGTGGAAAATCATCAAGATTCCTCGATTCCTTCAGAATAATTTTCTTTCTACACATTTTAATCATGTCAGCATGTTGTTCCACTGACATATGCTCTACGTATACAGGATATCAATGAAGACCTGTATCAGATTTTACAAAAATGAAAATTGAAGCTGTGTGATCCATTCTTTTCTCATTTCTTTAATTTCTAAATAAAAGTCCATCCTACCAATCAACAGGAGCTAGAATTTCCAACCTCACTTCTTTTACCAACATTTAAGAAAGCCCATCGAGGACTTCACCATAACAAACAAAAGTTAGATTTAGGATGCAAAGTGTTTTGAGTGTACAAAGAGCTCACCCAAAGCTTCACACTTTCTTGAGAGACAGGCCAAAGCAGAGGAAGACCTTGTTACCGAATCAGGCAGGCAAAAAAAGTTGCATAAGATTTGTATATGATGTCATCTAATACACTGACCTTATTATGCTTCAAAAGAAGGACTAAAATGTCTGAGGTTGAAAAAGACTGAAATGACAGAATAAAAAGTTCAGGTGCTCATGACAGCCGATGAGTACATGCACTGCTCTGAGTAAACATTTTCTGCACAGAGTGACACACCATCACCCAGGACGACATTTCATGCAGAATCCAGCAAGTGAAGGCACAGAGTTCTGATCTTACATTATTATTTTTAAAAATAAAATAAAATAGAAATTTATTTTTATAGATCTGTCATTGGTGTTCTCTGAACTTAAGTAGATAAACATTAGTGAGTGATAATAAAAGCTGTTTTCCTTTCATCAAGTGTCCAGAGGTCCTCAGGGGAGAAAATGGCAACATATTTTGTTAGCAAAATGGCAGGCAACTAACTTTCTTCTTTCCCACAAAATAATTGGGGGAAAATACAATAAAGCACGTAATAATCATGTAAAAGCTAGGTTTTAAAAAGACTCCAACTTCCATCAGACAGCAAAGCATTAACAATTTCCTTCTACATTATTAGAAAAAATCTGGGAAAGAATTCAGATGCTTATTTTCTATCAATCAAATAATATTCTGAGTCTATTTTGTATGCCAATTAGAGTTTTACCACATTCTAGTTGAAGGCAGCTAATTAATTAATATTTTTACAAGATTGTTTTCCTTTTCTCTTCAGCCTTGAATTTGATTCAGAATTATTCTCTCCCCAAATAAGACCAATCTAGTCTCCAGAGCTCTGCAAACCTCCAGATGGTTCCAGTGATAATTCTGCATGGAGCTGCGTTTTTGTCCTTGAAAGGAAGAGTGGTCCAGCAATTAGTTTTGTTTGTTTGCTTGCTTGCTTGTTTATTTGTTTGTTTTCATAACATCTTGGAGTGATTCTTCATACTGAAGCTATTTGGAGTTCCCTTTTTCTAAACTCTGCTTTCTGTTCCTACAACTCTCTATCATGTCACTGTATGTATCGCTGAAGTATTATAAATACTGTTTATATTAGGTGTGAGAATGGGCTATAAACTTCCAAGGCACTTTCCAACAATAATGTCCTATGAAAATTCAAACTTTTCTCCCTCTGTAGCACTACTGTGATACAAATAGTTTTCAATGTACTCTTGATAATTTACTCCACATTATAAAATGAACATTGTGGAACTTGTGTAATCTGAGCCTGTAGCTAACATTATACACATAGAACCAGAGCTGGATGGCAGCTTGGGCATCATCCTATCATGGGTCCTCAACCCTGACTCAATACTCCAACCACTGGAGTGAGCATTGAAACACTACTGACAGTCCCACCCCGACTTTATATTGCTCAAAGCCGTCAGGGTTGAGAGCTGCTGATCTCATCCACTTGTCATTAGCAGACAAACTGAAGCCCACATGGATTCAATCACAAACCCATCTGCATAAAGTGAAAAACAGCAAAGAAAGAGGCACAGATCCACGTTTCTAAAAAGTGCAGGGTTCTTTCAATTGCAAGGACTATAGGAATTTTTTGAAGTTTCCTGAAGACCGTAGTCTGTGGTCTGAATTCCTTTCAATTTAGCTCAGCTAATTTACATGTAATTTGCAGGGCCCAATGCAAAATAAAATGTGAGGCCCTCTTTTCATAAATGACTAAGAACTTAGAAAAGTTGGCATCAGAAATTTAAAGCAAGTGCAGGGCCCTTCTAAGTGCAGGGCGGGATGTGACTGCACAGAATACACAGCCACGAAGCCCATCCTGTCCAGGATTTTGAAGATACTCTGTTTTCAGTAACATTGTTAGTAAAAAAAATTAAAAGAAAAGAAAAACTTCACAGCAATAAAGTGTGAAACAGTGCTGAAAGAGTCTTTGGTTTTATTTGGGTGCTTGTTTATTTACTTTTTGTAACTGCAGAAGTTCTCAGGGGATTTCAACAAGCTAATGTTCATTGTGATTGCTTTAGCCTTCCTCTCCCTCTGTCAAAAGCAGAACCTGCGAGACATGGGCTTTGATTTTGGGAAGTGATCCCAGAGAACCAGAGAGAAGGACAGAAACAGTAACACAGGGAAGGAAGAAATCAATACAAGGGTTTGTTACCAGGTCAGCCACCGCAGTGGGTAACTGAGCTGCGAGTAGAACAATGTAGACTGGGCCTCAGCAGTGCACACCCCACCCAGGAAGTGGAAGAGGACGGCCTTTATCCTCTGGGTCTGGTGACCGGTTGGCCAAGTATGGCCCTACAAGGGGCTAACCCCTGCCTTTCCAGATTGCCTGTGAGAGTGCCAGGAGAGAGTGGGATGCTCTGTCAGAGTGATTGATGCCTGTACAAAGCTGGCTGCAGCACTGAGGGCTGGATGGGCAGAGACGCCTGGATATCTGGGCCCTCCAAGCTGGAACTTAGCCAGCGGCATGCTCAAACTGACAAAGCTTAGCTGAAATGTTTTACTTCCCAGAATACCTACTAACATCTTTCTGGACAAATGTGCTATCCATGGAGCACGGTTTGGGACAAAGTAGAAGAATTATTATTAGAGTTAAACACTCCTTTTCAAAGAAATCATACACTGGGAAAGCCAGGTTAGGTGTCGGGAAGAGGAAGGGAAAGATTAGAAGAAAGAGAATGAAAGCCTGCATCCAGCTGAAGGGCAGTAATTGTTTTTAAAGTCCTCCTGCAGGTATAAGCGCAAGGATTTGGCCCCACTGACTGCTCTGTGCCAGCTCTCCAGAAGTTATTTAATGTACATCCAGAGAGGTTGAATAAGGCTATCATTTCTATGCCATATATAAGGCAGACATTTTTTAAATAGATGTTAGATGAAACAGAAAATAGCACTTCCTGCCTGCAAACTGGTAATAGTAAAAGATTTTAAGTGAACTTGGCTACAACGAAAAATTACCCAGAGAGAAACCATTTCCTTGTTTAAGACAATTCTGAACACATGCACTCTTGGTCACTGAGACTGCTGGCAGTAAGATGCACAGACATATTGTGAATAAATGTCTTCTTACTATATTTGTTTAGCTGTGACAGCAGACTCAGAGCAATCTTAGCATTGAGAGGAGACTCCCTAAATATATTTGGTGTAGGTGTACCCATTGACGTATACAATTAATATGGAAAAAGAGCAAAAACAAAAAAAAATTTACGTAACTATGTTATAACTTCTACTTTTACTTAGGAACTCTATAGCTTGCTATTTAAAAAAATCCTTTCAAACTTCTCTTCATCACCTCACCCATTTTCTCCGTCAGTCAGGCAACAATTTATTTAGTGTTGATTTCCAGAGGCTGAACCTGATGTGTGTGTCAGCAAGATGTTTATATATTTAGAAAAGCACAAAGAACTCTGTCTCTCAGGGAAGTTGTAATTGAAATATCAAAATGACAAAATTTCCTGTATTATAGAACATTTTTTTCCATAGGGTTTTCAAAAACCACATTTACCTTAAGAACAATTCAAATCTTTAAAAATAATGTTTTATCATAATTTTCAAAATGTAATCATCTTATTTTTAAATGTTTATTTGTCATTAAAAAGCATGACTTTAAATATTTAATCTTCCATCTGTTTTAAATTACTATCACCCGTAAAGGCTATATGTTGCCAATTTTCCCTATACTCCTTTTTATCGCCACACTTTTTTTTTCCTGCATATAAACCTGGAAATGCCGCACAAAAACAACTCAATAACATGGACCTCTGAAGAAAGATAACTTTAAAACCAGTATAAAAGTATACGAGCAACCCTCTCCTGTTGATCATATTACTGTTGGATACTTAGTACCAACCTGCCAGGTGCTTCGACTGTGAAGGAAAATGTGCAAGCTATGCTGACAGGAGCATTCTAGAATATATGACCCTGATAATTCATTTTACAACCCAAGGAAGGGGAATCACTGGTTGTATATCACTCTAATGGGCTTGATAACTACACATTCATCTCTGAAAAACTGACCTATTCTTGGAGTACTGACGAATCAGGTTTCTAATCCTTCAAGGCCAAGGGCCATTTTCTGATAAGTTCACCAAATACTTATGAGAGGAGCCTGGTAACAGTAGTCAGAATTCCAGCTTCTCTTGATGTCTTTTGAGGGTTCCATGTCTTTCCATTGGAAAGTTCGTCCAATATCTACTCTATTTTTCTACCTCATCTGCATCAAAAACATGAAACCAGCCAAACAAACAAAAAAAAACTTTGTTGCGATTAGGAAGAGAGAACAGTATATATCTTACTGAGCTGGCAATAAGAAATCTCTTGATTTATGTTGACTGAAAAAATGCATAATATGTCCACTGAAAATAATATAAAAAAAAAAAACTCTGTGAGAACTTTTCAAAACCACTAGTGTCCTCCAAACCACTGAGACTCAAAGTGTGAATATTCCTGATCCTTACATCCGTTAACTTTCATAGCAGAGAACCCTTCCTTTTAGGAGCTGAACTTAAATATGTAAATTAGAGAAAAAGCAGAAATTGCAGTGAAGGTTTTTGTTTGTTTTTGGTTTATTTGTTTTGCTGTTTTTGTTTTATTTTAATGATGAGAAAAGGGAATTGGATTAATAGAAGAGCTGTTATTCACATTAAAAAACATGGAGAGATGGGAGAAGGCAAATAAAGGTGAATAAAAATGAAACCAAGATATTTCGGGAGAATAGGATAGTCTGGAGGTTCCAGAAACCGAGTTTAACATAATAGACAAACTTGAGCCAAGAAGAAATGCTCGTCCCCTCTCTGACAAGTAAAATAGCAAAATTCTGATGACTTGCCTGGTAAAACACTATTTCCAACAACAACAGCTATTATTATTATTTCTTAATCATATTCTTCCTTTTATACAGTTGCAAAATATTTACTCATTTAACTTTATAGTGTGAGTCATTGATGAAACATTTTGCTTTTATTCAGAAATACAAGCGCTAGGTGTCTCCAATTTTAAATGATAGTCATAGGCATTAATCAGTGGATTATGATTTAAATAAGGATAATAGACATCTCAAATTTTCTTTGACTTCTTTCTTCATTATGTAAACAAAATTGTGCTCAGAAACAAAAGCGCTTGTAAAGAAAGAGGTGATTAAAGCTAAGCAGTATTCTGGGAATCTGTGTTCTTAGTTGCCCGGTTGCTTTCAGGCTGCCCATTACAACAGTGCATATCAGCAGGCCTAGAAATTAGCTCCTCAGATAGAGTCTGTGAATAAAGTGATAAACAGCCATTCATCTAACACTTATTTGAAGACAATTACAACATATCCATTTTATAACAGAATATCTTCAAATACTATGCTGACTCCTGTCAGAAAGCCCTGATACAGTCCATCTTTACTTCCAATACCAAAGAAAACAATGGGGAGGAGATATATAATAGATTTTCAAAACTATTATCAGCAACTATCGGATTAGTTTAAAATGGCAGATACTCTATTATTCAAGGCCCCTGGGGTATGGAGCGGGGGGGGGATGGAAATCACAAATGCATTCCCCTTAAAACCCTCATCTATCAGACCAGACTTCATTTTTATTTTTGCCTTCTAGTCCTCCTCAATCCCTCCCCACTTGTCTAAAAAGTGCAGTGATGCCTTTCTCTAAGTAAGAAATATAGATAAAATATTTAGAGATAATTGGAATTCTATTGGCCACCACCTTATTACATTCTGAGCATTTCAGCAGGAACACAGTTCATTTTAAGATCATCTCGCACCTCTCCTTAGTGGTTACTTGCTATTGCAATGACTATTATTCACTTGGATGCATAGAATGTTTTGTCACAATAATAATAAAGGTGTCTTAGAGCCCACTTATACATAAAATGTCCCAGTAAATAGCCGTTTAAATTCCCACTACTGCTGCTATCCTACTGCTCAAAATTCCATTTGAATTCACACATCTACAACATCTTTGGAGTGGATAAAATCATTGATTTAAAGAAAAAAAATTACAACAATAATATAAGAATTTTCTATACACCATCTGGTCGTCAGTTGATTATTAGCAGTGGCCTAATTACAGAATAAGACAAACACTGTTGGTGGGAATGCAGACTGGTGTAGCCACTATGGAAGGCAGTGTGGAGGTTCCTCAAAAAATTATGAATAGAATTACCATATGACCCAGCAATTCCTCTCCTGGGTATCCACCCCAAAAATCTGAAAACATTTATCTGGAAAGACATATGTGCTCCAATGTTCATTGCAGCTTTATTTACGGTGGCCAAGACATGGAAACAACCAAAGTGTCCTCCGATAGATGGTTGGATAAAGAAGTTGTGGTATATATACACAATGGAATACTATTCAGCCATAAGAAAAAGTGAAATAGTACTGTTTGCGACAACATGGATGGATCTTGAGATTATTATGCTAAGCAAAATAAGTCAGACAGAAAAAGTCGAGAACCATATGATTTCACTGATACGTGGTATATAAAACTGAAAACAACAAAAGAACACGACAAACAAATGAAGAAACAAAAACTCACAGACATGGACAATAGTTTAGTGGTTACCAGAGGCTAAGGGGGGAGGAGGGTGGTAGATAAGGGTAAAGGGGATCAAATATATGGTGATGGGAGGAGAACTGACTCCGGGTGGTGAACACACAATGGGATTTATAGATGATGTAATACAGAATTGTACACCTGAAATCTATGTAACTTTACTAACATTTGTCACCCCAATAAACTTTAACTAAAAAAAAAGAAAAAAAGAAATTAAGTGACCCAGATGTCTAAGACATGTAGGCATTACCAGTGAGGATGTTTAGAAGCTGATTACTATATATATCTACTATATATACACATATATATATATGGTAATCAGCTTCTAAACATCCTCACTGGTAATTTTGTGTGTGTGTGTGTGTGTGTGTGTGTGTGTGTGTGTGTCTGTGTGTGTATATATATATATATATATATATATTTATATAATATATATAAAATTTACTCAGGGTCCACTACATACAGGTTACTAAGCTGTATTTGAGAGTGTTGGGGAAATATAATTAAAAATCAAATCTTCCAACACAGAAACCCTCTCCACAAAGATGGGAGAAAGAAAACACTTTGTCCAGAAAAAAAAAAAAAACCTTCTCATACTTTTATGTCAGGAGGTAGTTTTATAACTTGGAGCAAGGTACCCATTAAAGCTGGGCTCCTGCCCTCCCACAGAGACTGGGGAGGAGCTATATGTTCCTTGATGTTTACATTTCAAAGAGATAGTTCTTAGAGTCTAGAGAAAGACATTCCTGGGTTATAGCTGAAAAAAAGCCCTATCTAGTCTTCAAAAAATAGGCATACATTTCAAAGAGAGGAAATATTATTTACAATGAAATGTCCTACTTATTGTACAATTACAATTTTCTAAAGTAAATGTTTTAAAAAAATTAGGAAGGAAAAGTGTCTTTATTTTCAATGGAATTATACCTCTTATTTTTAATTTTTATCTGTCCTTAAGTGAATAACCCTCAACACAAACTCCAGTTATCTTCCAGTATCTTCTTACTGTCATATAGACCTGAATTTTGTCTTGAAAGTCACGTCTTCATCACTTCCCATTCAGATTGATGTAGGTGATGTTGGATCTGCCGGCAGTTTCTGAGTGTGGGCTGGGATCGTGTCTTGTGAAACCGAAGAAATGAAACACGGACCAGGGAGAGGCAAAAAGTTTTAAAAAGAGCAGAGTTTATTAGAAACAGGAGAAGAGGTTGCAACTCCCGAGCGGGAGGGGGTCCTGACTGGGGGTGCCCCATGACTGAGGCAAAAGCTCTTACTTGTATACCTTCCCTTGCCTGCTTGGGAAGAAGGGAACTTTTATCAAGAAGGGAACTGGCGCCTTCTAATGAAATTCGTCTACCAGGTTTGTTCTGCTTGCCCATCCTAAAGGAATTAGAAAAGTAACCCACTCTTTACCTATCAGATCAACTCCATTTGTCAGGCCAAAATGAATTTTATGATTAATCTCAGGGCCTTGTTACATTATGTCCTGGAGCGAAGGAGTGATTTCAAAACCTGAAGTTTTAGGATATGACTGCCTTTATTTCACCAGGGACCTCCCTGTCTACCTAGGGACATGCTAACTCTCCTGCATCAATTTGCCTTGGGACTTTTATGCTGCCTGGCAAAACTCAGCAGTTGGCAGTTGCCAAAAGGAAGGAGGATCATATACGCATTTACTCAAAGACCTGACAAAGGACTGGATGTTAGAGTGTCTCATGTGGAGGTGGAACCAGAGTTGACAGCGTGTTCCAAGTGTTAGGGAAGTATAATAAAAAACAAAATCTCTTCCCAACCCAGCAAATTTCTCCACAAAGACAGAAAAGAAAGAAAATAATTTTATTATTGAATAAGCTTTGACCTGCAGGGGATTGCTCATCACAGGCAATCCATTAAAGGGATTGCAAAGCTGGAAAACAAAACTTAGTCTTCCATATAGCTAAATGGATAGAAGCCATGATATTCTTGTTTGCAAGATAAAATGAGTAAGCTTCTCCTAGCTTTGTGACTAAAGGTAGGGTTTGCAATTTGGAGTCAGGCGACAGCATAACCTCCCAGGAGACAGGGAAATAGGGCATTACTTTCTGTGATGATTACATTTCCGGGTAATGGCTTTCAGGTTCTTGAAGGAGCATTCTTAATCAGTGAGATTGGCTAGAAGCCTATTTAGCATTTTACTTACCACAAGGAGATGAAGGAACTGGGAGGAGGGGGCCTACATTGTACATATAGAGACAATGGACATGAGATTTCACAAAGAACCCCACGCCCAAGATAGGCAAAGAAGCAATGGACTCTCATGCCTTTGAAGGATTTGGGGAGCTTGGAAAAATGTGTGGATCAAAGGTGAGCAGTGAAGACTGGACACCACTGTGATCTTTCCTAAATGTTTGGCATAATTTAAGATTCTTACCATCATTGCACAACTGTAGATAAAGGAAGGAAACTTTTCATTCATGACTTAGGTTAAATATCCTGTGAGCCAGGAATGGAAAGAAAGTAACTCAAAACAGAGTTATCTTATTTTTTCAAATAGTGAAATGTGATATTCTTCTTTAAAATGTAGTACTATTCAGACCGGCCACATTTACTTACTGCCTACTATATATTGCTCACTGTTCCATGTAAACAAGACCATGACAATCGCTATTGTCATGGAAATTACAATGCATTAGGAAAATCATACAAGAAAGCAGATTATTATAATCAAGAAGGAGAAGTTTTATAACGAAAAGTATAGGATGGTATGAATGTTACCTGAGACCCACACTTGGGATATAAAGGAAGGTTTCCAAATGAAGAGAAGTCAAAATTGAGACTCAAAAGAAGAGCAGGAATATTTATTACCTGTAGGTTCAATATAATAATGGATTTTAAATGGCAACCTTTAAACCAAAAAACATTTAATTCTCCAAAAATATTTTTACCAAAGCAAGGAAGTGTGGGCTAGATCTTAGAAAGATTTTCATCAAAAATAGTTAAGCTTTGAAGAGGAAAGCTTTTATTCATGATATCTCGTTTCTTTAACGATGTCAGACAAATTAAGTGCTGCTTTGTTTGTTTTCTGAACTTCAGATTTTACTGCTAATCCTTCAGCTAAAGTTCAAGGTATGACTTAGTAGAAAGAGAAAACTCAAGTTACTATGATTTTTCCATATTCTTTCATCCTTTACCCAACCAACTTTTCTTGTTTGTTTACAAAAAAAAAAAAAAAAGAGTGGGTCCTCTGCTAGGTGCTGGTGATAACACGATAAAAAATGGCCAGTCCTTCCTTTCAAGGTGCTCACAGTCTAATTAAGTAACAGGTATAGAAAGAAATACTTATGTTACCTTTAATGATTGATGTTTCCAAAAGTCAAACTATGATGTGATTACATGAAGGCTCTAACATCTTTCTATCACCTTCAGATTGGTAACAAAAGCTTTAACAATTGACCACACCCCCTTGAGGCTGCTGCCTCTTAGGACACTCGTTATTTACAAATGCTGGGCTATTACTGATTGATCTATACTGTATCTGATCGCACCCATGTAAAGGTAGATTGCGACATATTCTTAAAGCATGTCTTCTGCTGTCTACCTCATCCAAAGAAAAAACGAATGATCTAATGAAAAGCTCAAAAATAAAAAAATAAAAGAATCACATGTGTGGGTATATTTCTCTACTAGGAAATCTTTTTTCTTTTAAATCAAGGCAGTATTTTACTTCTGTTTTTAATTTAAAGATGAGTGGAAATATGAATAGATAATTGCATTTTGATGTCATACTTGTATAAACTTCTGTAGTAGCTATTTTCCTAATAGCTCAGCCAAGGGAAATAAATGGTTTATTTCAGCACTTCATTGACTACAATAGATATTTCCAGTGGAAGAAGCTCAACGGAACGAGAATACTTTATTTTTCTACTTAGAATAATGGTAAATTCAACTAAAATGTATTTAATTATTTGACTAGAAGTTAGTAAAGTGTTCTTAGATTCTAGGCCACTGTGGCAGATAACGGTAAATAGGAGGTTCTTTAATTGAGATTTTTAAAATTAAATATTAATATGTGCTGACATTATACATTACATAAAAATTAATTCTTAAATTGAAAATTTAGGCATAATTGCAACTAATCATTTTAATTCTGTAATTGCCTCTTCAAAATGAGCTGCTTGCTATAGCTGTGCTGTGGGTAACTTTGTAATTAGACCTATGTGTCTTGAAGAACAAAATAATCTACCAACACCATGTTATCTACCAATAGAACTATTAAGCAATGAGATCAAAAAAGTTTAAGTCCACGCAAATATGCTAAAATACCAGTTCTTAGATTGTAATGGTTCTCCAAAATCCCTAGATTGGCTACTAAGATTATTATCTCATTCAAAATAAAAACAGCTTTATTTCTTTTGAGATTATAATAAATGTTCATTTTGCTTAAATTTCCATACAATGCAGAATTCTATAAAGAATAGAATCATCCTTGATGTCTCCACCTAAAAATAGCCATTAATATTTTCCTTTATAACTTCAGGCTTTATACTATCTATACAAATTTTTTTACAAAAACTGAATATATTGTAAACAATGTCCCTCCTCTTATTTATCTATTATACTACTAAAATACTTTGGTGTCTATACATATATTCTACCTTCTTTCATGTATGTATTTTTTAATGATATATTTCCCTTATCTATTTAACCAATCCATATTATAATTAGATTTAGTTTACACATTTCTTTTTTGGTATTATAAGAAATACTTTAATAAATATTCTTACAATACTTGTATGCACTTTATTCATGAATTCCTGCATTGCAGTTTCTTGGTCAAAGGGATGATTAATGTAAAGACTTTTGCTACACATTTTCAGGTCTTTTTCCAAAATGGTTACATCAGTTTAGAGACTCATTAATAAAATATAAAATGGCCTGTTTCCTGACACTCTCACTAACAACACCAGTTCTTACCAATATTTTTCATTTTTGCCACACTTGTGTTTGGTTTTTAAAAGTTATGGGAGGAATAGCAAAAAGGAGACTTCAGGGGTAATGGGTATGTTTATTTTCTTGATTATAAAGTTGTTTCACAGGTATATACATATGTCAAAACTCATCAATTACGTACTTCAAATATGTGCAGTTTTTATATATCATTTATACTTAATGAGACTGAAAAAAAAAAAAGAACCCAAAACAAAGTCAAGAAAAAAAAACTATTTACTTTTAAATTTCTTGGATTATTACAGAAGTTAAATATATTTTAACACTTATTGGCCATTAGGTAATTGTGGGGTTTTTTTTAGTGACTAGTGTGTTTTCTTTATGTATTAATAATATTAACTCTTGAAAATACCTTTTCTAAGTTTGCCTATTTTGATTCTGCTGCATTTAGTCACCACAAGCTTCAACTATTTATGTAGCTCAATCTACTAATCTTTTCCTCAACTATCAGGGGTAGGGTCCTCTAGCAATGCTTCTGAAGCTATAACATGTTCCAATATTTGATGTCACATCTGTTTTGAAGGAGGTCTATCCACTGCTCCCTTCCTGCTTTACAAGTTCAAGTCTGAACCAAGATGGGTTTCAGAGGACACAAAAGCCACTGTCAACCTTCTTTCAATCTCTCTTTCTCTAGACAGAAAAACTTCTCATGCCTCCACAAAAAGCCACACACTTGTTTTTACAAATAGAGCATTTATTATGTTGAATCATAAAATTAGTTATTTGACCACTTTTGAAATACAACAATGGAAATTTTGTGTGGTTCAATTTAGTAGGCAGACTTGGGTACCTAGAAGAGATTTGGGGTCTGGATCTCTCAGTGACATCAACCTGCAAAAGGAGTTGGATTTCTTTGAAGCAGTCAAATGTGGAGAGAGTGAAACACTTGCACTGAGAGAAGATTATGATTATATATATAAGTGTGTGTGTGTGTGTCATATATATATATATATATATATATATATATATATATATATATATATATATGACACTTGGTACTGGCAGGGATAGAGACTACAAGAACAGCTGCAGGTCTGGTGGACATGCCATTTGTTTCCCAGGCCAGGGCAAGCCTGGCTCAGTCCACTCGGAGCTCTGATGTATATAGGCTTTTTGATTATTAACGACCTAGCATTGGTTTCCAAGTTATCCTGTTTATCAGCCGTATGTCAAAGCACAGGTGATGGCACAAAGTGATATTAGTGCTGCCATCAAAGCTTATCCAAAACTAAAGGAATTCAAAATACGAGGCCAGGTGTCGGGGACACATGGCACACAGCAAAGGGCGTATTGGTTATCACTGGGCCCCTAAGGGTGCTGGCTCAGGTGACAGACCAACTACGAGCTCCAGTTTAAAAATATGTTCACAAATACAAATTGGACACATATGTGGAAACAAGAGAAACAAGAGGCGACGCTGTTCAGGAAAGCAAGTGCTATAGACCTAAAGAACTCCAAGCAGGAAGTGGAGACAGAATGATGAGAGTCCTGGGTTCCTACTGAGCTTGAAGAAAAACAAAAAGAGCTGCGGGGAAGGGAAGCCATGACCTCTGACAGGAGACCTGCTCTTCTCCTTGGGGTTACCTGTTCTTTGGAAAGAGTAGAATCTGTATTCCTGAATAGGTAGACCGCAGTTTAGCATTGACTTCAGAATACAGAGGTCAAAGATGAATTCTGAAAGAAATTTAATAGGCTTTAACAACTCAGAAACAACATTGTTGAGAAGAAGGGAGACTGAAATTTTCTAAATTTTGATAAAAGATTGGAGTGTTTTAGATGATATTTGCCAAAAATGAAGTGGTTTACATGGATGATGAATTTTTTCCCAAAGCGTTACAATTAACCTCCTCATGAGTGATTTCTACCCACTGACTTTGAAATTAATTCACAAGAGATAAATTTTAGATAATTGGAATGGATCTGGGGGCAACCTAGTAAAGCTGAACCGAAAGACCCTTTCTCTTCTCTTTTTTTCTATTAATGTATCCCCCACCCCAAACTGAATCTCTGTCGTATCACTTTTTTCTCCATTTTTTATTAAAAGGCCTGTTTACTTGCCATTATCTGATATACATTTCATAGCCAATGCAATCATACCAATTTTCCATATCAGTTCAAGGCAAAAACAGTGATATTTTTGACTGGACATTGTGTCTTCACAATATCAAAGTGTGATAGGTGTAATTTTATAGACATTTATGACTAGTCACAGATCCTCAGACAGAACCTCAGGTTGGAACCCTGCTTCTGAGGGATGTATTCTTCACAGTCAATCTAATACTGATCCCCCCTCTCTATGTAAATATATATTTCTAGAATTCATTGAAATTGCCATATATGAAGTCCCCACAAAGAAACACTGTAGTACTACATAAAACCTCCCGGAGAAATGAAACTTCAAATCAACAAACAAAAAAATGAGCACACTCGTTTTCTTACACCTTAAGAAAATAGGTGCATCTGATGTTTAAGCTGCCCTTTTATCAGCCATCCCTTTCTCTGCAGGACCCTTTTCCAGTTAAACACCTATTGTGCCCCAGATACCATGCTAGGGACTTTAAACATGTCATATCACTTCATCTTCACCACAGCTTTATAAGGTAGGCACGATTATCTTCACTTTAAAGGGTGAGGACATTGAAATTCAGGAAAATTAAAACACTTTGCCGTGGCTAATCAGTGGTCTGTCTAATGGCAAATTTTATTCCTTGAGAGTCATTTATTAATTTAAAACATATTTATTGAGGGCCTGGGCACTGGGGATAGAGCAGTAAACCAAGCAAAATTCCTGCCCACATGGAGGGCATATTCTGGTGGAATAACTTAACTATGCTACTACATTATATCTTAGCCAAACATTCCTATCCCCACCACCTGGCAATAGCTGTGATCAGCATTTTCACAGAAGGAACCAAGAACTGAATGGTTTAGCAGCCTGTGCATTAGACCTTGGTGGATCGATTTAGGTTTTATTTTAGTTCTGGATATTTCTCAAGTTTGTGAATAACTTACTTAAGTTTGGATCACAAGGTAAAACTGACATCAATCTATGTGATAAGGCTTTTCCTTTATGGAAGATTACTATTTTTTTCTTCCCTTTGAGAAATAGAAGTCCAGGCTGCACTAATATCTAGGGTTCCTTATATATTTTGGCTCAATATGTCTCACAAATCAAAGATCAGTTTAAAACTATTCAAAATGTCCCGGTAAAAAAAAATGTTTTGAGTTTTACAATTGCTAAACTTATCTCTTAGTTAGATGGACACAGGGGAGCCACACATCATTGAACCCTCATTCCTCCAACTGAATGTGGAGGAAGAAAAAAATCAATAAAGAGTATTCACTCACTCATGTAATGTCATATAAATGCTCAGGAGGACAGTTGTTCAGTGCATGGCTCTGCAGGAAGGCAGAATTCTGCAACTCAATTTACGACTGCTCCAAGAGTAAACTAAGTAACTGAACATGGAGCGCCAAGAAAACAAGCGGTGTCTGCAGGAGCGCTCGATGACCTGCCCACCTCCAGCACTACTGGTCCAGGGAAGGAAAGTCCAGATTAGAAGAGTCCCCTGCTTGAGGAGCTAGCAGGCACGGTCTTTTTTCTCTTTTCAGGCATCTGGTGTTCGAAGAGCACAATTTGTTGAAATATACACTTGGGTAAATGGAATAAGCTGTTTGTAAATTAAACTAGCCCAGCAGCCATTCTGAAATATCTCACAAATGTGAACAGCCCTCCCATTTAATTCACAAGTGTATTGTAAACATTTAATGAAATAATTTAGTTTGAAATGTCTAACACGGAATATGTTACATAATATAAATTCTCGATAAATATTTTAAGAAAATAACAGTTACAGTTATTTAATCTACTAAATGGAAATGCTGAAGCTACACAGCATGGCACAGGTATGATTTCTAGGTTGACATGTGTAGACAATGCTTGACCATCACTCAAACGCCACCAGTCAAAGTGATAAAAGGGCAAAAAGCAATATAAATATCCCTAATCTACACTCTGAACATCCAATTTCTCAATTATAAAGATTAGTTAATCTTGGAAAAAAACAGAATGCCTGAGTGGGAGGAATTGCCTTTTACACAGGTAAAAAAGATCACTTCTTGATTCAGGAACCACAACCTCATTTCCCATATATTAATTAATTAACTGCCACAATTCTTTAACTCTAGTGCGACTACCATGTTTCTCCAAAAGTAAGACCAGGTTATATATTAATTTTTGCTCCAAAAGATGCATTAGGGCTTATGTTCAAGGGATGTCATCCTGAAAAATCATGTTAGGACTTATTTTCCAGTTAGGTATTATTTTCGGGGAAACACGGTATGTCTCAAAGAATAAATATAAGAACAGAAATAAAATTATAGTGGTTACATTCATAACACAATCACACTAATAATTATGCTCAGTTTATGTGGGAATATGGGAAGCAATTTTGAAAGGAAATATTTTTAAACATCTCATATTCACTTCTGAAAGTGAATCAAATTTTTTAGAAGACATGCAATTGAGCAAAAGGAATGAAAAGAGCTCCAACACAATAGTTTTCTTTAAAACTATTTCTACCCTCCCAAGGATTTGTTCCTTATTCTTTCAATGAATCCTAAATAGCTACTTTACTCTTCACCTGGTTTATTGCTGCCTCAATAAGATACACTCCTCTCATTTTTACATCGTGCGTTTTGAATTTATCCAAAAAAAGTTACCTATAATGGTTTAACTATGATAAAGTCTGCTTTCTTTGAGGGCAGTTTTGGAGAAAAGATTTAGCAAAAAACAAAGCAAAGATACCCAAATTAAAGTTGCCAATGAGCTAAGCTTAAAATAGTTTTCAGATGAAGTTCAAAAATGTAACAAAGCAGTATACTGTGTTTGGGTAAGTTATGAGATCACAATTCTTCTCCCGAGTCCTCAAAAGCCCTCTTTTCATGTTTCGCACATGGTAAGCTTAAGTAGCTGTTCTATAATTGTAAAGGCACATATGCGTATACCCTTAAATTAATTCCCATATTTCTTGAGGAAGCTTATTCACATAGAATATCAGCCTTTGTTGTAAATAAAGGATTGTCACAGATATTCCTTCAGTAATATACATTCTTATGACAACGACTTTTACTTGGAAGTTTTAATATATGGATATTAGAAAGAAAGGTCTCATTCATTCATTCTTGTTCAAATGGCTTCTGGGAAATTTTCAACAGACCCGTCTAAGAAGAGTTTAAGTAAATTTAGAATTTCACCCAGTCAGGTTTTTTGGGCTATGGATTTTTCAGCTCCAGCCAAATCCCTAGCCTATTTATTTCTGGAAATGTCCCTTACTTACCCAAACTTTCCAAAAACTCTGCCCTATAACACCTGCTTTGAGGTACGATCACACAAAGAAGTTGGAGAAAATGTCCATAAGCAGCAGTTTTTCTTAAAAAAAAGTTTTAGACTCATGAGAACAGATAGAATAGTGTTAGCCACCTACATATTTTAATTTCAACAAATTCCAAACTTCACATCATCTGACGAATTTCCTAGGTGTTGTTTTTTTTTAATATCTCATTGCTTTTATATGTTCATGTAACAGGAAAACCACAAGACCTCAATCACTCTTCAATTACAACACACAGATCATACCAATCTAAATCTCATTAACTTGTTCCATGAGTTTCCAAAATACAATTTCAGTTTACTGGGAAAGATTAAAAGGCACATTTGGCATTTGTACTGCAGTGAGAAATCAGTAGTGGGTAAAGGGCTATCAGTCTCAGAATTTTATTTTGTAAGCTTATGTACCAATTTTGAAAGGCTTACAAAGTGAGTTTTCTAGACAAGAAAATAAAGAATTAGTCTGTTCCTAGAAATGTCCAAATGGAAAAGTGTATGAGCCCCTGCTTCTGCCAGACCCCCAAGCATAACTAACCACAAATATGTGTCTGACCAAATACAGAGATGCTTCACTTTAGAGAATAAAAGTAGAACATTTAAAAAGCTGAAAGAGACCCAAAATCTAAGTGTTCTCTTTGATTTCTTTCTCACAAAGCCCACATCTCATCCATCAACAAGTCATGTCAGCTCTTTACATTCAAAATTGTTTAGGTGGCCCCCTTTTCCAGCAGGTTCATGACGGTGGGGGCCTGTGCACAAATCCTGAAACAAGCCATGAGTCTCAAGACCATCATCACCACTCAGTAATGTGGGGCTCTCAGCATGACCATAATTCACTTTGGCCAAAGTAGCCTCTCACCTGAATTCCCTGCAAATTTCTTCCCAGGATGTTATAACATTTGGCAGTGATAGATTCTAAGTGGTTAAGAGCAAAGAGCAGATCTCCTAGCTGAGCAATGAGTAGCTGTGTTTTGTTGGCAGCAATACTGCCCCCCCCCCCCCAGGCCTCCAGCACCTGGCCCCCTTGAACCTCAATAAGCAGACCTCAGAGAATGCAAAGGAGGATACCGAATGAGGCTGCTAGAGGCTCACGTGAGTGAGGATTAGGACCTTCCTGGTGGGTAAATATGACTCACTAGCTAGTGTCACCATTGGCTACATCTTATTGTACTTCAACTCTTAGTTCTTGAAGCCTTTTTCTCCCAGGCCTTCCCAATACCAAACACTGGTTTCTTCCCTGTATCCACCAACCCAATTCTGAATGCTCTTGAAAGAGTTGTAACTCTCTTATAATTTCATATTAAACATGGCCTAACTGATGCTAAAAAATTTGCAAAGAGCTAGCCTAAGAAGAAGACTCCATGGAAAGAAAAAAGTTATCAAAAGGAAAAGCAGAGGGCTCAACCTAAGAGGAAAGAAGAAAGTGGCTCCAGCAAACATTGGTCCTGAGGGGAACTTGCATAAATGTGAGTAGGAGTTGGCTGCTTAGCCCAAGGCTAATGCCCCTTTGTCCGCTTGTCCACAAGTATCTTTGTGTTGGATGAGTTAAAGTGCAAATTTTCCAATGAGAAATCTCTCTCTCAATGCTACATATTTCTCAAAGCACATTTGTCAGGTGACTAGTCCTTGTGGTGTGCTGAATACAGCACACCCAACACTCACCAAACCTTCCTGAGTTCCAATCTAATCCCTGGATGCCAGACAGTGGCTGGACAACCAGGAAGGGTTCCTTTTCAGTGTCTACCTTTTTGGAATCAACTTTATTTCCAGACTTTGGGCCAGGAGAGAAAACGTGAATAGACCTAGCTAATAACTAGACCTAGTAAATAACTAGATAGGAGATTTAATCAGCAATCAAAAATGTGATGCTTCACTGGTGAATTCTAGCAAACTAATAGCAATTCTCCTTTAACTTTAAAAAGTAAAAAAAGTAAAAAATTAAGAGGGAACACTTCCTAACTCAGTCCACGAAGTCAGCATTACCCTGATACCAAAGCCCCCAAAACACTACAAGAAAATGACAGAACAATATCTCTTATGAACTATTGATGGAAAAATTCTGAACAAAATACTAGCAAACTGAATTCAACAGCATACTAAAAGGATTATACACCATGACCAAGTGGAATTTATTTCTGAAATGTAAGGATGGTTCCACATATAAAAATCAATCAATGTAATACACCATATTAAAAGAATGAAGGGAAAAAAACACATTATCATCTCAATTGATGCAGAAAAACATTTGACAAAATTCAATATTCTTTCATGTTAAAAATATTCAACAAACTAGGAATAGAAGGAAAATAACACAAGAACAAACATGACCATTTGCTCTACCCAAACACTTCTCATAAGTTATGAGTAATTCTAATGGAGAGAAAGATGCCTACATATAAGTCTATGAAGACTGCAGAGAGCAAGGTGGTCAGCATGCTTCCCTTTAGCAACTTACTATCCAACTTGCCCAATTAATTCTTTGCCCTATTTCCAATCTACCCCAGACCCAAAAGCTTACAGCTTCCCTCATCCACATACCATTGTATATAAAATTTCATGTTAGATGAAATGACCACAGTGTAAAAAGAAGAGTTTCCTGTGACTTCCTCATACTATATCAGATCTATAGTGTGTGTGTGTGTGTGTGTGTGTGTGTGTGTACACAGTACATTTCCTTAAAAATATACTATCATTAATTTTTTGTGTGTGTGTGGCCCACTGTCTACCCGTAGGTAAATCAGCAAGCAAACCATCCACATAAGCCTTCATACCCTCTTTTTGGCCTCCTCGAGAATATGACTATACGTATTATTCTCCCAAACAGATGGATCCTAGAATAAAAATACAGTATACTTTCTATTTCTGGGGTGAGAAAGCACCAAAGGTATTGCTTTGCTCTACCTGTTAAGGCCACAGCTATTATTTAAAAGCCATTGGGAATATATAAATGCACATTTTTACAACTGTTTCTTAAAAACCCACAAAGGCACTACCATTTTTTTTTTTACTTTTAGACTTAACATGATGAAAATTAAATGATGACTACTAAGAAAAGTTGTTCTACATATACAATAAGATATCCATCTCCATTATGAGATATTTTAACTAAGTCAGCAGAAGGTTCACTGAAAAACTAAAGTCATCATGGCATTCATTTTTTCAAAAATAATTTCTCCAAGGAAAGCTAATCCTTTCTGTCATGCTTCAGTAATTTTAAAAAGCACTGCTAACGAGCACAATTTTGACAATAACTAAATGCCACTGGGCCACAATAAGAACACAAATGTGTTAAACAAGTTACTGCTCTTTTGTAATAAAAAAATAAATGAAAAAAGGTTCTGAACAAGTGTCTGGATAATTAGTATAGCTTTCTACTTATTCAAGGGTCTTTGAAGTATAGATGGTCATATTATTCCTAGGTTAGAAAATCCTTGTTAAAGAGAGATAGCCTTAAAAGGCTTATTGTGCAGGGATTTTTGCATTGGATTTACAGAGTGTTTCAAGAACAATGAATATGACTACAAATTTTCAGACATCCACCCTAATTACAAAACAGTATCTTTCAAAACCTGTAGCCTCTGTTAAAAGAGAAAGAGGAGTGTTCATGGGCAGGCTTTAAAGTCTTAAAAACTTAATTTCCTTCAGTACCTCTGTGTTGCTAATTTAAAATAAGTTCCCTGTCTTTTCCCATTATTATCACTAATCTTTATTGAGTGCTACTACTCCTGAAAAGGATATTCCAAGAACATGTTAAACCTGTAACTGCAAGGAAAAACTCCCTAGATACAGTTCACAAAGGGTACACTTATCCATTTTCTCTATAGGAAATCAGCAACTCCCAATATCAAATTGCTTCTTTTTATCCTGTTTGTTTTGATGAAAAGTGTTATAGAATGTAGGGAGTTGGGAAAGTAAATGCCAAACTTTTCAACCTAAATCTCTAGAATTTGATGTTGTGGCTGACCAACACTGAGCCTTCCCATCCCCAAACACTCAACACCACCCTCGGATCGCTCTACCGTCTACTCTCTACCTAGGAAAACAAATTAGGAATTAGTAAGCGTTAGACAGGATATTCTTTAAGTCGATTAATATCAATTGTAATGTTACTCAAGGCAAGTAATGTCCAAGTGGAAGCACACCAAAGGTTATTCCTTTTCAGGAAATAATATCAATTTTTTGTTGATGATATGAGCCACATGAATCATTCAAGCGACCTAAAGGTTGTTCTGAGAAAGACTTCAAATCTGAGATTTCAGGAATAATATTTGATTTCAAACAGTTTACGAAGATCCCATCAACCCCCTAGAATGAAAACAGTACTTTTATTTTTTTTAAAAATCGTTTATTTTTTTAAAATTTAACTTACATAAATTCTAATATATTATTCCAAACTCAGATTGATTATAAATAAAGTAAAATCTACAGAAAGGAAGATTTTTGGCATTTCATACATTTATAGACTATTTATTTTAAGCCAAATTTTCTTGGGCCCTAGGGAAGGAGACATGAACTTCTATGACAGAGGACTTACTACTTTATAGGTAATATTCATATATAATTTTTTATAAAGAGATAATATTTTATAAGGTTCAAAAATCAAAATAATTTTTTAAAAAATAACAAAATCCAACACCTATTCATGATAAAAACTTGCTGAACTTAATAAAAAAAAATATGCACAAAACAACCTGGAGCTAACATCACATTCAATGGTTAGAAACTAGAAACTTTCCCACTTAAATCAGGAACAAGACTAGAATGTCCCCTCTGACCACTGCTTTTCAACATCACACTGGAAACTATAACTAATAAAATAAGACAAGAAAAGAAAATTAAAGTTATACAGATTGGGGAGGAAAACATAAAACTGCCTTTATTCACTGATGACATGATTGCCTACATAAAATCCAAAATAATTGACAAAAATCTCATGAAATTAATAACCAGGTATATATAGCAAGGTTGCAGAATACAACCTTGAAGGTTAATATACAAAAGTTGATCACTTTCCTATATACTAGCTATGAACAAGTGAAATTTGAAATTTAAAAACAGAATACCATTTATATTATGACCCCCAAAATTAAATACTTAGGTATAAAACTAACAGAATATGTAAAATATCTATATGAGGAAAACTACAAAACCCTGATTTAAAAAATCAAAGAGAACTATCCCACGTTCATTCATAAGAAGACTCAATATTGTCAATATGTCAGTTCTTCCCAACTTGATCTACAGATTTAATGCCATCTCAATCAAAATCCCAGCAAGGTATTTTGAGGGTATCAACAAACTCTAAAGTTTTTATGAAAAGGGAAAAGACCCAGAATAGCCAACACAATAAGGAGAAGGACAAAATTGGAAGACTGACACTACCTGACTTTAAGACTTCATATAAGGATACAGTAATCAAGACAGTGTGGCAGTAGGGAAAAAATAGACAAATAGATCAATGGGACAAAATAGAAAGTCCAGAAATAGACCCATATAAATGTAGTCAACTAGTCTTTGATGATAGAGTAAAGGCAACATAATGAAGAAAAGAAAGTCTTTTCAACAAATGGTGCTGGAATAATTAAACAT
Organism: Rhinolophus sinicus; assembly: GCF_036562045.2. NCBI lineage: Eukaryota > Metazoa > Chordata > Mammalia > Chiroptera > Rhinolophidae > Rhinolophus > Rhinolophus sinicus. The sequence continues at coordinate 128,753,043 of NC_133755.1, forward strand.
CCACATGCAAAAAAAAAAAAAAATTCTAGACATAGACCACCCAAAAAAATTAACTCAGAATGGATCACATACCTAATGGAAAACACAAAATTATAAAATTCCTAGAAGATAACATAGGAGAGAATTTAGACGACCTTGCATTTGGCAATGACTTTTTAGGTACATCAAAGACACAATGCATCACAGAAAAAATAGATACAATGGATTTCATTAAAATTAAAAATTCTGCTCTATGAAACAGTCTATCAAGATAATGAAAAGACAAGCCACAGACTAGGAGAAAATATTTGCACAAGACATATCTGATGAAGAACTGCTATCCAAAATATACAAAGAACTCTAAAAATTCAACAATAGGAAAACAAACAGCCAAATTAAAAATGGGCCAAAGACCTGACAGACACCTCACCAAAGAAGATATACAGGTGTTAGATAAGCATATAAAAAGATGCTAATCAGAGAAATGCAAATTAAAACAAGGAGATACCACTACATGCCCATTAGAAGGGCCAAAATACATAACACTGACAACATCAAATATTGTCAAGGATATAGAGCAACAGGAACTCTCTCTCATTCATTGCTGGTGGGAATGTGAACGGACACGTCTGCTTTGGAAGACATTTTGGTGATTTCTTACAAAACTAAACATACTCTTAACCATAGGATTTGGCAATTTCACTCCTTACCTAAAGGAGCTGAAAACTTATGTTCACATAATAACCTGCAAGCAGATGTATATGGTAGCTTTATTCCTAATTGACCAAACTTGAAGCAACCAAGATATCCTTCAGTAGGTAAATGGTTTAATAAACTGTGGAACATCCAAACAATAGAATATGAGTATTATTTAGCACTAAAAAGAAACGAGCTATCAAGCCATGAAAAGACATGGAAGAAACTAAAGTTCATATTATGAACTTAAAGAAGCTAATCTTAAAATACTACATACAGTATAATTCCAATTATATGGCGTCCTGGAAAAGGTGCAATTATGGAAACAGTTAAAAGATCAGTGGTTGCCAGGGATTATGGGTAACAAAGAAATGAATAGGCAGAGCACAGAGGACTTTAAGGGCAGTGAAAAAACTGCAACCGAAAATAGTGGACACATGTCATTACAAATTTGTCCAAAGTCATAGGATGTACAATACAAAGAGTGAACCACAACATAAATCATGGACTTTGAGTGATAATGACATGTCAATATAGGCTCATTAATTGTAACAAATGTACCAGTCTTATGGGGGATGTCAATAATAGGAAGGCTATGCATGTGTGCAGACACGGGTATATGGGAAATCTCTGTACCTTCTGCTCCATTTTTCTGTGAATCTGAAACTGCTCCAAAAAATAAAGTATATTAAATTCTATTTTAATTTTTAAAGTCTACATTGATAAATCATAGTTCCATCCCATTCCTGTCCACCTTGTCCCCTCACCTATTTCAAGTAGCCATTTTTATCCGTTTCTTGTTTACCATGCCAAAATGTCCTTGTTCAAATATAAAGATACATATTCTTATTTTTTCATCTTTATGAGATAAAAGCTACCTTAGTATATGGACAGTGTTGCACTTTGCTTTTTCAGTTAACAGTAATATATCACAGCAATCTTCTCACACCAGCATATTATGGATGTCCTCATTCTCCTCACAGCTGCATAGTGCTTCACCATGTGGTGAACCAAGTCCCCATTGGGGGGCACTTGTGATGTTTCCAGTCTTTTGCTACTGGAGACTATGCCAAATGAGTAAGTTTACACATATGCCATTTTGTAATTGTAAACATATAACTGCAGAATAGATTCTCAGAAGTGAGATTTCTGGGGCAAGGAGTAAAATGCATCTATAATTTTGGCAGTTATTTGCTAGATAATTTTCCACAGGTGTTGTAGCATTTTGCTACATTCGCCACTAGCAGCAGTGTATGACTTACTGATAGAGTGTTCTCAAACTTTTAGGTTTCTGCCAACCCTGATAGGTGAGAAATGGGATCTCGTATTTCATTTTTATTTCTCATTCCATCAGTGGGGTAGAGTGTCTTTTCATATAGTTACGGGTATTTCTATTTTTTTCTGCAATCTATCTGTTCCTGCCTTTTAACCACTTTTATTTGTGGGGTTGCCGGTCTTCAGAATTTTAGGAGCTATTTATATATTAGGGGAGTTACACCAGTGTTGTGTATAAGTGGCAAATATTTTTTCCACTGTCAATTGTCTTTTGGCTTTGCCTATAGAGTTTTTTCTTCAATTCAGAAATTATGATCATATTGTCAATTTTAAACTCACACAGCCTTAGATGGGATCACTATTAGCCCCATGTTAGAGAAAAAGGCACTGAGTTACAGGAATATTAAGTAAATTGTCCGAGAACACACAAATCTGGCCACAGATCTGACTTTGAAGATAGTGTAATATCCGTTTTACCACATGGCTCTATAAACACAAGGATAAAAAAATAAGAAAAGCAATTATACCTAACACTTTACCTATATTTTTATTTCACAACAACTCTATGAAGTTGATATTATTATTATCCTCATTTTCAGATGAGAATTTGAGACTTCAAAAGGAAACATTGTTTCAATGAGGATCAAGCCCCTACAGTCCAAGTTCAGAACTGCAGTGCTTCATCTCCAAGCTTTATACTGCTTGTCCTCAAGGAACTTACAGAGCCCAGCAGTAGAGACAGAAAAGCAACCAGCTCCAATAACAGAGGTAAGTTTAAAAATAAAATAGAGAGGGAAGGATCCAAGATGGCAGAGTAGATAAACACTGTACTTGTGTCCTTCTGCAAACACATTAAAATTACAACAAAATTATAGAACAAGTAACCTGGAGAATCATCTGGAATCCAGCTGAACAGAAGTGATATAACTAATAATTTAAAGAAGCCACGTCGAGACTGGTAGGAGGAGTAGAGTCATGGAATAGGCCCCTAACCTCTATTTGCGGTTGAGAATCAGGAAGAATATCTCAACCATGATGGTTCACCCAGTAGGAGCGAGGGACCCTAACCTAACACCACACTTCCTGACCCAGAATGCTGGCTCCGAGAAGAGGAGTCCCCATAACATCTGGTTGTGAAAAACAGTGGGGATTCCGACCATCTGGGTGGGATGGAAGGCTGCGGGAAACCCAAACATTCTCTTAAACGGTCCACATATAGACTCACTTGCTCACAGGCACTCACCTTGGGCTCCAGCGAAGGGACGGGAACTTGGAGGAGGCGTCCGAGGCATACGGGGGTGCAGTCTGAGATGGGTCACTCTTCAGGGTGAGAGCTAGAGGACAGTCATCATTTTCCCTGTGTCAAGTTCTCCTCCCATGCAGCCAGCAGGCAGACGTCATCTTTCTTATACTGAGCCCTCCCACCACATAGCCAAACCTAAATCTGATTGGCCTAGTGAGCTTTGCTGGGATTCTGCCCTAACTCCCCCAACACCTGAGGCACTTTCTCTACAAGCAGCCAACCCCACCTGTGTTACACTCTTTCTTGGAAAACTATGTAAGTCTGCAGGCTCCAGGCGGGCAGCAACTGTCCTGAGTGTGCTCTGAGACTTTTGCTGAGTAACTACGGGTTCAGCAGTGGCATCAACCAGAATTTACATTAACCTGGTAACTGTAACACTTCCCAATCTAGTGACTCGTGAGACTCTGCCTCACCCAACTTCCATGCCACATAGGCTTTATCAGCATCTGAACCCTAAGGCAGCTGGCAGGTGGCAGCAGGACTCAGAGTGTCCTGGCTTTTTGCTGAGCTACCCCAGGCCTGGTACTGGTGGCAGACATCCTTAATTCACAGTGTGGCCTCTCCCATGAGCCTCCACGTGTAGCACAGGAAGCAAACAACTGCAGATAGCTTTGTAGCTCCTACCTAGTAGCTTCTGGCTCATCACAGGCAGTGGGTGATCTAGGCCTACACCTGAGCCCCTACCAAGAGGCCCCAGAACCAAAATACTTGGAGGTTGACTTCAGACCACAGCAGAGCACCATCCAATTAGTCCCACAGCGGCATACACAAAGGACAGTTTCAATAGGACCAGAGTCCTCTGGGGCAAATCCCACACCGTGGGGTAAGCCCGCCACACAGCAGCCCACAAGCTGTGGATATGGCCAAACCCCACAGCTAATCAGATTGAGGGTTAATTCCACCTACTGATGTGCCAATAGCAATCAAGTTTCAACTAAAACAAGAGGGTACACACAACCCACACAAAGGACACTCCTGGAGCACCCAGAGAAGGTGACCAGGGAGACTGTGCCACTGGACCCACAGGGTATGTACTACATAAGTCCACCCAGTCAAGACTGGGAACCATAGAAGATCTCTACCTAATACACAGAAACAAACACAGAAAGGCAGCCAAAATGAGGAAACAAAGAAATACTTCCCAAGGGAAATAATAGGAGAAATTACAGAAAAAGAACTAAACCAAATGGAGGCAAGCAATCTACCAGATACAGAGCTCAAAACAATGGTTATAAGGATGTTCAAGAGAACTTGAACATCCTTAGTGAGAATTTGAACAGAGAGCTAGTGAGCATAAAAAAGGACATAGAAACCACACAAAGAAACAAGTCAGAAGTGAAGAACATAATAACTGACATGAAGAATTCATTAGAAGGAATCACCAGCAGACTAGATGAAGCAGAGGAAC